>NC_142868.1:38779302-38932267 GCF_051225735.1 Oryctolagus cuniculus | reverse complement strand
AAATTCTCTTGAATTTTCTTGAAGTCACAAGACCAAATACGTATTATTTATACATATATTATGTACCCACACATATTATATATATATGAAATATATATATTATGAAATTATATATATGAAATATATATTATATATGTGAAAGAGGATTTAAATTTAGGTTCATGTGGTTTATGCATGTACTCAAGTGACACCTTGAGGTCTGCTATTAACTTTGGTTTTGATTTAAGTTTTATCAGTTCAAAGTAATTCTATGGAAGAAGACATAGAAATGTAGAAGTTTTAATCATAAAATTACATGTGTAAAAGAGTGTGAGTTCTGATTAGCAGGAACAGAGGCAAGTTAGAGAAGTAAAACTAATATTGATTGTTTTATGTTGTGAATTGGGTGTAAAGTCTTCAAATAAGGTACTAAATCTAAGATGACTTGCTGAATAACTTAAGACATTTTGAAAGGTAGTGAAAATAGTACTTTTCCATTATCTATGAGAAAATATTTCATGGAATGGAAGACTCCCCAGATACAACAGACCCACAGGCTACAAGTTAAAAGTTGAAAGATTCACAAGCTCTAAAGCTAATAATTCCGGTAGACTTATAAACTGATAAAAGCTATAAACCCATAGGTACAAGCTCAATGAATGCCAAGCACTATAAACATGAAGAACACATCACCAAGGCCTATCATAATCAAATTGCTCTGCAACACAATCAAATTACTGAAGGAAGATTTCTTATCAGAAATAGTGAAAGTGAAAAGATAGCAGAAAATATCTTTAATATTAACAGGGATTTCATCAGTCCAGAATTTTATCCCTGTGAAACTTTGGTTCAAGAAGTGAACTCAGATAGGGTGTTATGGGAAAGTGGGTTAAGGCACTGCTAGGGATGTCCAAATTCCACATTGGAGTGCTTGGGATTGAATCCTGTCTCTGTTTTTCAATCTAATTTCCTGATAGTGCCTGTTCTTATAGGAAGCACAGGGTAGCTAAAGCACATGGGTTCCAGCCACCCACAATGGGAGACCCAGATGGAGTTCTGGGATCCTTGCTACACCTTGACATTGTCCTGGCTTTTTCGTACATTTGAGACATGAACCCACAGATGGAAGATCTCCCCCCAAACCCTGTGAGCCATTCAAATTTTATAGAATGAATTAATTGAAAAGAAAAGTAAAATCAAATATTTTAGATATGCACAAGAGCTGAAAGAATTCATCACCAGTAGTGCCATACTCTAAGATAAACAAACATTGCAGTCCTTCAGGAAGAAGGAAAATGATACCAGATGGAAAACTGAATATACACAAATGCATGAAAAGCATTTGTATGACAACTACATAGTAGTACATAGACTTTAAAATAAGACAACATTACACAATATGTCCATATACTGAAATATCACATAATACCCCCTAAATATTTTATAACTGCTAAAATATTTTAAATAAATATTAACAGATAATTAACTATGCAAAAATAAAAATGAATGTTTTTAGCATGTGTGAAATAGAGTATTAGCATATGAGCACAAATGCCAAAGAGAAAAAATGAAAGCCTACTATGTGAAGTGAAATGATATCAATTGGGGTGGATCATGCTTAGTTAGTAGTATATGTTATTAATGCTAAGTAACAATTAACTAAATAAAGAATTAAATGTGATTGTATTTATCTATTTTCCTCTTCTTTTTTAGTACCTGGTATACCACAATGCTAATACTAAGATTCTTTTGTTTTATCCATTGGTGTGACCACATTAAAAATTATTTATCTGGGGCCAGCGCTGTGGTTCAGTGGCGTAACGCCCTGGCCTGAAGCGCCGGCATTCCATATGGGAGCGGGTTCAAGTCCTGGCTGCTCCACTTCCCATCCAGCTCTCTGGTATAACCTGGGATAGCAGTAGAAGATGGCCCAAGTCCTTGGGCCCCTGCACCCACTAGGGAGACCTGGAAGAAGCTCCTGGCTCCTGGCTTCGGATCAGCGCAGCTCTAGCCTTTGGGGCCAAGTGGGGAGTGAGCCAGCATATGGAAGACCTCTCTTTCTCTCTGCCTCTCCTCCCTCTGTGTAACTCTGATTTTCAAATAAATAAATAAATCTTTTTAAAAAAGAATTAAGGACAATGAGCTAAAAAGGAGATTAAAAAGAATTGTGAAAAATAGTTAAAATGTAAGATCAAAAGAAGAGAAAAATTACACAAAACAGAAGTGAAAGAATGAAAAGAACTTCAAAATGATAAAGTGAAACCATTTCATAATGTTAAAAAAAAATTGCAATTAAAAGTCAAAGGCAGAAATGTTTATATTGAACCAAAAAATCAGGATCAACTATTTTCTTGGCACAACATATAGTCTCTCTCTCTCTCTCTCTCTCTCTCTCCCTCCCTCCTTTCCTCCCTCCTTCCCTCTTCGTTCCTTTCTTCCATCCCTCCTTCCTTCATCCCTTCATTGCTTCCTTTCTTCCTCACCATCTCTTTCACTCTCTTTCTTTCTTTTAATTTTATTTGAATGTCTGAAAGATACAGAGAGATCTTAATATCAACCACATTGGCATTCTTTGGTTTATTATTTTTTAATTTTTAAAAATTTGATATATTTTCATTTTATTTGAAAGAAAAAAGGGCAGAGAGAAACAGAGACAGAGGTAGATCAAGAAAGATCTTCTACCTGCTCATTCACTCCCCAAATGCCTGCAGCAGCCAGTGATGGGTCAGATTGTAGCCAGGAGCCTGCAACTCAGCTCAAAACTCCTACAAGGGTGCTAGAGATCCAAGTATTTTAGTGATCACTTTCTGTCTCCTGGGATCCACACTGATAGGAAGATGGATCAGAAATGGACTTGGGGCTCAAACTAGACACTGTGATATGGGATGCTGGAATCCGGAGGAATGTATTAACCACTGCGCTGAATGCCCACTCCTCTAAAGCACATTTCTATAAGAAGACATAAGTTTAAATTTAAAAAGATAGAATTTGTATCATTTTTATATTTTTATTAACAAAGCCTTGTTTTATGTCTCTATGGGGACATATATTGCCTGTTTCCTCTTATATGAGATTTATAAAGTTGTCAAATTCATAAAATCAAAGAGTAGAATAGTGATTGCCAAGGGATGGGGTGAGGAGAAAATGGAGTAACTTGCCACCAGGCATAAAGTTTCAATTATGCAAGACGAATAAACTCTAGGAGTCATCTGTAGACATCAATAACACGTTGCATACTTAAAATTAATAAAAGGATACACCCATGTTAAGTATTCTTTTCATAAAAAATACAATTAAAAAGAGAACTCATCCATACCCACAAAAAAGTGATATAAAAATAATTAAAATGAGTGGAAATTATAAATATGCCTTTAACTTTTATACTTTCATATCAAAGAAATTCTTCAGAGTTTCTATTAAAGCAGCACAAAGGGTAATGACATTATAATAGACTCATGGATTTTCGTACAAGCAAATAGAATCATGAAGATAAGATTTCAAAAATGTTCATGATTGCTTATTAGCTAAATCTAAACATCGTTCTGTTCCTTGACATCCTACAGTTTAGAATTGGACAACTGAACTTGAGACTTAGAATGTTCCAGAATTCAGAGGAAACATTTCTGTATATAATTGTCTCCATCAAATACAGGCAGAAGGAGGAAAAGGTAAAGGAGAGAAAATTAAATCCCATCCACTGATCAACCATTTTTTGGGGAATGAGGCAAATAATTTATATTATTGGTTAATCACTTTAAATGTCTATTTTAAATTACAAAGTGATGAAAATTATAATCTATACTTCCTGTATAGGCTATTCAAAAGATTAAATTACATTATATGAACCATTTAGCTTATTCTCAAATATGTGTGAATATAACCTCTAGACCAATGTAATTTACTTAATACGTTTATAGCTTTCCTCTGATCTTTTTATGTGCTGCGTATGAGAGTGTATGTGTAATTATTGACTCACTCAACAGATTATTTATTGAATTCCTACATTGTGCACTGACGTGTATACACACAAACAATGGCTCTTTAAGAGACAAATAAGACAATAAAGCACTATTTTACTCCAAGTTCAATAGGAACGACAGAGCCTGAGTAAGAAAATGAGGTGTTTATTTTTAACTAAGAAGTGAAATCTCAGGGAAACATGACAGGGAATAGGAAAGTGATGCAGGAAAGGAGACAGTATAATTAGAAATAATGAAGTTATAGAACTGACCATGAATTTTAATCAAAAATGGTGGGGCCAGTATTGTGACAAAGTGGGTTAAGTAAGTGCCAGTTCAAGTTAAAGTTTTGGCTGCTCCACTTCTGATCCACCTCCCTGCTGAAGTGTGTGGGAAACCAGTGCCAGATGGCCAAAATACACGTGCCTTGTCACCATGTGGGAGTTCTTGGTTCCTGGCTTCTTGGTTCCTGCCTTCAGCCTAGCCCATTTAGGGAGTAAATCAGCAGATGGAACACTTTCTCTCTCTCTTTCTCTCTCTCTCTCTCTCTCTCTTTCAAATAAACAAATCAATCTCAAAAAAATGTTTGAGCAGCAAGATTCAATACAAGTTTTCAGAAATATCACTTGGAACAAAACAGAGAATTTATCTACTAATTTGCTTATATCTTCTGTCTTTCATTGGTCAAATTTTCTCCACATTTAACTGACTTCCTTGGAGAATATTCAGATTGCATTGCTTGATCTCTATAGCATCACTATGAATCTGTAATGGGATGTGAAAGTTCTTATAAATATTCTGATACTTAGGCCTTTCCTTTAGTGGAATTCACAAAACAGGGGAAGGACAGTAATTTATAAGTGTAAATATTCTGAAGGTGGGTATTTGTCATTGCAATTAAAGCATTCCTTGGGATGCATTAATATATTAGAGTGCCTGGTTATAGTCCCAGGTCTACTCTCAATTACACCTTCCTGCTAATGTGTTCCCTGCAAGGCAGCAGGTGATGGCCCAAGTGCTTAGGACACTACCACCAACATGGCAGATTGATATTGAGTTCCAGCCTCCCGATTTTTCCAGACGCAGCTCCAGCTGTTGAAATAATTTGGGTACTGAAAGGGCAGATGGAAGATATCTTTGTCTTTCAGTCCTTGTCTGTCTGCTTTTCAAATTAAAAAATGAAACAAATAAATGAAAAGAAATATTTTGGACTTAGATGTATATGAGGAGTCTTAAAAAGTCCACGGGAAATGTTTTTGGGGAAAATAGATTTCAAATATTTTTGCACCAAGATAAAATTAGTTTTTAATTTCATTTTCCATGAAGTTAATGAAGTCCCTACAAATGTGTTGAGAAGCCGTATAGCCCCTATTATCTGTTAACGTTGAACAAGTTATTTGAATTCCCTACCTTAAAATAGGAATAATATTATGCCTGACCCATATACTTTTTTTTTTTTTTTTGACAGGCAGAGTGGACAGTGAGAGAGAGAGACAGAGAAAAAGGTCTTCCTTTTGCCATTGGTTCACCCTCCAATGGCCTCAGCACATGCGCTGATCCGATGGCAGGAGCCAGGTACTTCTCCTGGTCTCCCATGGGGTGCAGGGCCCAAGCACTTGGGCCATCCTCCACTGCACTCCCTGGCCACAGCAGAGAGCTGGCCTGGAAGAGGGGCAACCGGGACAGAATCCGGGGCCCCGACCGGGACTAGAACCCGGTGTGCCAGCGCCGCAAGGCAGAGGATTAGCCTCTTGAGCCACGGCGCCGGCCAACCCATATACTTCTAAGAATTAAATCCACTCTGAGTACTTAGCCCAGGATCTGCCACATGATACACTCATATTAATCTTTGATGCAACTATATTATAGTATTGTAATATGCTGTTATTGCAATGTGTTAGATCTCTGTCACTCTAGCATGGGTGGAAGACATATATAGTGTCAATGATGAATGTGCCTTATAGCAGTATTGCAGGTTTTTTTGTTTGTTTGTTTGTTTGTTTTTGACAGGCAGAGTGGACAGTGAGAGAGAGAGAGATAGAGAGAAAGGTCTTCCTTTTTGCCGTTGGTTCACCCTCCAATGGCCACCGTGGCCAGCGCGCTGCGGCCGGCGCACTGCGCTGATCCGAAGCCAGGAGCCAGGCGCTTCTCCTGCTCCCATCCCAGAGATCAGATCTCTGTTCGTTCATTCTTTCTTTCTTCCTTTCTTCCTTCCTTTCTTCCTTCCTTCCTTCCTTCCTTCCTTCCTTCCTTCCTTCCTTCCTTCCTTCCTTTCTGACAGGCAGAGTGGACAGTGAGAGAGAATGAGAGAGAGAGAAAGGTCTTCCTTTCCATTGGTTCACCCTCCAATGGCCGCTGCAGCCTGCGCACTGCACTGATCCGAAGCCAGGAGCCAGGTGCTTCTCCTGGTCTCCCTTGCGGGTGTAGGGCCCAAGGACTTGGGCCATCCTCCACTGCACTCCCGGGCCATAGCAGAGAGCTGGCCTGGAAGAGGAGCAACCGGGACACAATCCGGTGCCCCGTCCGGGACTAGAACCCCGTGTGCCAGCACCGCAGGTGGAGGATAAGCCTATTGAGCCGCGGTGCCGGCCTGCAGTTTGTTTTAAGGGTTATTGGTTACATTTCGTAGAACTTGGTATTCTGTAGGAAAGACTTCACACTGCCAATAGCTTGATCTCTCTGTCTGCACTGAATTTAACCTCACCTCATGTATTTCTTGAATCCCCTTTTAAAGCTCTAAAAGATTGATTAATCTATACTCAATTACAGCTCTATATGAATAAGGAATTTTGGAGTTCTATTGCACATTAAATGACTATAGATAATGTTTATGTACTGTATACTTCTCCATTAAAAAGCAAACAAACTAGAAGTTAGGATTTGGGATATTTCACTATAAAGAACCATTAAATGTTGAAAAAGACACATATTTTCTGTAAGTGGAAGCTTTGCAATTTTACATAAGTATAGATATATCACATAGTACTCCGTAAATACTTAAAATTCTTACAGGTCTGTTAATTTTTTAAAGCACATTTATTCATTTGTTTGAAAGGCAGAGTTATAGAAAGAAAAGGAGAGACAGAGAGAAATCTTCCTTCTGCTGGTTCACTCCTCAAATGTCTGCAAGAGCTAGGGTTGGACAAGGCCAAAGCCAGGAGCCAGGAGCTTCTTCTGGATCTCCCACATGGGTGCAGGGGCCCAAGCACCCTGGATAAAATGGTAATGAGGTGATTTTTAGTTTTCTGTGTCACAGTGACTGTAATAAGAAACATGGAGTGTAAAATCAGGTAAATTATCATGGAGAATCTGAATACTAATAGAATTTCTTATTTCATGTCCTTTCCAAGAGATACCTCATTAAACTAATTATTTCTTGCAGATATAATAATTTGATTTTCATACACATTGAATTAAATTTGATTTCCTAAAGAAATAGTGAGCCAATTAATTCTGAGACTTACAACAAAATAATTGAGTGAGAACACTGTAACAGTTACCTTGTTATTTTTTTTCCATGAGAAATGCTGTTTTATGCATAGGTAATTAGAAAAAGCTTGAGAATCTGAAGGGGTCACTCAATATAATCAGCAACTCCCCTGCCAGGATTCTGGAAAGATAATGAAGGAAGAAGTATCAGATGAAGGTCAGAATACTCCCTTTGTTCCTGGTAAGGAGACCCTGTGAGAATTCAGTTTCACACACCATAACCGGAACGTGAGCAGAGGTTTGTTTTCAGCAGAATGGAATTACATGCCCATGAAAGAGTGGCAACACGCTTGACTAGTTATTTTCCCCAAAATTTATGGATCAGAAAATGTCAGTTTTCACCTTCATAGGCATAAGGAGTAAGGAGAAGAGGAGAATGAAATGTTCTAGATAAAATCTGTCCTTAGAAGTCATGAACAGGGAATAAGTATTACCCTTTAATGTCAGTGTTCGATAAATAGGTAGGCTTCCAGGCCAACATTGAGTTTTAAGATAAAATTCTATACTTCTACAAAGTAGTAATAGCTTCCCTACAACTGTGAAGTTGTAACAAAACCAAACGAACACAAAATAGAAGTTCTATACTTTGGAAATATGCCAAAGAAATAAATTCTTCTTTCAGTGTTTTATAGATTCATTGATGATTTTCTCAAACTATATCTTCTGAAACCTTGTAAATATACTCTCACACAAATGTGGAGTGAACCCATGCCATGTTTAGATAACAAAAACAATAGCATGATGATAAATTTAGCTCAAAAGAGATTTGGCAGTCGAGGCCTATGTAGGCACTGTACGAAAGGAATTCTGGTAAGAGATCAGTAATTTATATACAAAGCTATGGTTAAAAGGCAATGAGACATTTGCCTTCAGGGTTGTCTGATGTATTGCAAGGAGAAAATTTTGTACCTATCTCAGATAAAAATCTACAAGATATCGTGTTACTTTAGAATGTCTGATTCCAAATTAGTGATAAATCATGGCCATATCAAAGGCACTTTTCCTAGAGAACAAATCCATTCTTGGATGACCCTGTTAAATAACACTTATTTTTGATGTGAAAAGACATAGACATACAATACAATTTTGCCTAATTCTTAGTTTCTGCAACATTTTTAACAGCTTTTCCAATATATGAATAATGGTTTTTAACTGAAAATATTTACTCATGATACGAGAATTCGTAAGTTCCAGAAGAGAACAGGAAGGTATTTACATTGTGAGGCCAGCACTTTTTGCATTGCATTTCAAGACTTGCAAATAATTTACCTATAGATTCATCTTCAAATATGCATATTTCCAAAAATCATTGTCTGGTAGAAAAGCAGCAGATCTGAAGCGTTAAGAGCTAGAGAAATGAGGACTATATTCTTAGCATACCCAGAATAAACTCAGTTTCTTGGAATCCCATGTCATCTCTTAAGCATTCTGTTTTCCACTTTTGACCAAATGGAAAAATCTGATTTTTTTTAAATGTGAAGGATAAAAATGAGATTTGAATTAGTCCAAAGAGAGACTGGTATCACAGGATGGAGTAAACAGAATTCATCCAATAGCTCCTCATCTGTGAGAACAGTCTCATAAATTAATGAATACAGATTCTAGCCATCAGTGAGCTGACATGTGAGGTTATATGAAGATTTTTACCAGAAACTATTTAGTTATAAATAGACTTGTATAAATACATTTATAAATATAAATTGGATTTTTCTAACTTTTTGATGTGGCAGATGGAACACTTTGACTTACAGATCCACTTCCTGAAAGCAATAAGCACAAACACCTAGTCAACAAGGTATATTTGTACTTAAACTTTTACTGAGATATTTTTTAAAAACCTACTTAGCTTACTCTGGCTTATGATCAAAAGGGATTTATGAATAATCAGGAGCGGATGTCATATCATACTGCGTCTGCTTCAAACCTTGCAGACATAATTCTTAAAAAGGTCTGAAGTCCCCTTAGAGACATCTGCCTCTTCAGGGCATTTTTCTAGCCTTCCGAAAGAATAAAGAGATACTTCCCCATACATTTAGAGTGGGATTTAAAAGCTCATCTTGGAGAAAATTTCTAATTTCAACTCCATTAATATTTCAAGGACAGTAGGTTACATTCTAGGTGCTACAGTGTTTAATCTTAAACGCTGACATTTGACATTGAAAATATAATACTCAAAATTCTATCAGTTTATTGAAAATGTGTTACTTATTAATAACAAACATCTCTCAATTATATTACTTTGATTCATATAAAATGTTCCCACAAATAAAGACCAAATGATGGTAGTTGATTTATTCCTAAATATTTTATGATAGATTACTAATCAGTATTTAGTTCCTGATATATTACAGACACTGAAGTTGAAAGTGATTGAATTGTATGTCTTTTGAATCTGAAGATGAAATCTTTTGAATGTTGAATTAATACATACCTATTGTTTTTCATAATTTGTTTTATTAATTCTAGTGTTTTACAATGATGTGTTGATTATTTCATAGTTTGATTCAAATATAGATTTTAAATATGATTGATTTCTTCTTAAATTACATTGAGTGGAACTTGGAATTTGTTTATTTTAAACATTAATATATTATGGGTGTTTATGTTCCCATAGGAGTTACCAGGTCAACTCAGAATAATTTTTCTACTCATCTCTGAGAACATCTTCAAACGTACTCTAAAAGTGTCACTGATTTAAAAATTTGCAGCTCTACAACTGTCTGTTTTTTAAAAACAAAGTCCTGGTTTTGTCCATTCCTGTAGTTTTACAGAGAGCATCCTAGTGGAGCATAAATCTGTTTATTCAAATAGCTAGAGAAATTCAGATGCATGTACCTATCAGGATTGCATCAAAACACATGTAAAATTATGCTATAAATATGGCAAATCATTTAAGTTTTGTGCCTTTGTCATTTTGCTTTCACAAATATAAAGGTTTTGAACAGATTTAAAATCTTCTCAAGTAGCCTACTATTGAGGTGAGTCTGGCTAGTTTAGGTACATAGTAGCCTTAAGTTGTGAGATTAGGTATTACAATGAGTGATTCTCAGGCTCATTTTGTTTGATTTCTAAAACATTATCAAAATCTAGAGAAAGAAATATAATACTTTTCTACCTACCAATTGATAGCCTATCCACTTGCTGTTAGTGCTAAACTTCTTTTTCTTTAAGATTTATTTATTTTCCTTGAAAATCAGAGTTACACAGAGAGGAGAGGCAGAGGTCTTCCATCTGCTGGTTCACGCCCCAATTGGCCACATCTGCCAAAACTGCGCTGATCCGAAGCCAGGAGTCAAGAGCTTCTTCCGGGTCTCAAACCAGCGCACATATGTCAGCGCTTCAGGCCAGGTTGTTAACCCACTGCGCCATAGTGCCGCCGGCCCAAATTCTAAACTTCTGATGTGCATTGATTTCCATAGTCCTGGATTTATCTCAATCCTTGGTTCAAATGGGTCTGCCTCAAAGTACCTCAGACTGCCATATTTGAAGGCTTATTTTTTTAACAGATACATTACCTGAAATTAACTTAGTTTTTTATTGTTTCAGACATTTAATATATCTATATTTGTTAAGCTATAATTTTATTGAGACATGCATTTTTTCTGCTTTATTTCGAGAATGCCTGGAACCAACTACACGAGGGAGAAAAAATAATGCTGGGAATAAGTAGTGACAAACTAGATAATGTCAATCCATATCATCTTATAGATACTGAAGCGAAATTTATTTATTTATTTATTTATTTTGACAGGCAGAGTGGACAGTGAGAGAGAGAGACAGAGAGAAAGGTCTTCCTTTGCCGTTGGTTCACCCTCCAATGGCCGCCACGGCTGGCGCACTGCTGCCGGTGCACCGCGCTGATCCAAAGGCAGGAGCCAGGTGCTTCTCCTGGTCTCCCATGGGGTGCAGGGCCCAAGCACTTGGGCCATCCTCCACTGCACTCCCTGGCCACAGCAGAGAGCTGGCCTGGAAGAGGGGCAACCGGGACAGAATCCGGCGCCCCGAATGGGACTAGAACCCGGTGTGCTGGCGCCGCAAGGTGGAGGATTAGCCTTGAGCCATGGTGCTGGCCACGAAATTTATTTTTACTCAGAGAAAGATCAGAAACTCATGGGGGACGTGATGTTGATTGTATTTTTAAAAGTTTACTTGATTTTCTGAGCCAATTTCTGGACAACCCAGGATGGACAGACCTAGGGAAACCAATTTTAAAGATAAAAACATAAAAACATAATAATTTTATTTACATTGATTGTGTTCAGTTGCTGTTTTTATCAATAAAAACAGAGATAGGGAGAGACAGGCAGAGAGAGAAAGAGAGAGAGAAAGAGAGAGAGAGAGATGGAGACATTCTGTCCACTGGTTCACTCCCCAGATGGCTGCAACAGCCAATGCTGGACCAAACTAAAGCCAGAAGCGAGGAGCCAGAAACCAGGAGCCGGAAGGTTCATCCAGGTCTCCCACATGTGTGGCAGGGGCTGTAATACTTGCTTTCCCCAGGCCATTAGCAGGGAGTGGATTGAAAGTGGAGCAGGTAGGACACAAACAGGCACACATATGGGATTGCTGGCATTGCAGGAGATAGTGTTACCTGCTTTACTGCAACCCCATGAGTTGGAGGATTTTGGTGTCTCTCTGTTACCAAATCTAATATTTTGTGTTTTGTTTTTCTATGTTATGTTGACATACCTAAAATAATAAAATACCTTATAGTGCCATGTTAACTGATCAAAACAATTGAAGCCAGTATGACTATTAACAGATCACATTGTCTTTTTCTCTAGGTCAAGGAAGACTTTATGAGGTAAAAATAATAAAAAAGAAAAAACCACAAAACAGCAACTGATGACTTATATCGATAAGGCATGCAAATTCATGTCAATTTTTTTTTCAAAATCTAGGTTAGGAAAACCATGAATTTTCAAGTGCTACCAAAGTAGCCAAGCTACTAAATAAAGTATGGTTTTAAAATTAATAAAAATGACTACTTTATACCTAATGCTATTAAAGATATTTTAGAAACATTTTCCCTTGATTTTCTTCATAGAAGAGCTAAGAATTCAAATTTACTCAAGAAAATGGCTTAGGAAAGAGATTATTTAAGTTATATTGAAGACTTTAAGTCATACAAGACATAGCAAGGTGAAATTATTCAACTCAATTAAGTGTCTCTTAATATTTATCTCAGATTTCTATTTTGAATTACCTATCCCTCAAAAGAGATTAGATATTACTAACTTCCACCTCCCAACACACTTACTCAAACACAGTCTACAAATAACAGTACTATAGATCATAGAATGTTACTTTCAATGTGTGTTTGTGATGCATGTGTTTGTATGCCTCAAAATGCTTCAAAACGTGTTTTCCTTCTCTCTGTCTCTCACTGTCCACTCTGCCTGTCAAAAAAAAAAAAGTGTTTTCCATTAATTCTAGAATTTTTCCACATTTTATATGTAAAGTGATATATGTATGACAGGAATATAATGTTAAAGTCTATCAAAAATCAAATGTTTTGGATTTTTTTTAACATTTATTTAATGAATATAAATTTCCAAAGTACAGCTTATGGATTACAATGGCTTCCCCCCCCATAACGTCCCTCACACTCACAACCCTCCCCTTTCCCAATCCCTCTCCCCTTCCATTCACATCAAGATTCATTTTCGATTCTCTTTATATACAGAAGATCAGTTTAGCATACATTAAGTAAAGATTTCAACAGTTTGCTCCCACACAGAAACATAAAGTGAAAAATACTGTTTGAGTACTAGTTATAGCATTAAATCTCAATGTACAGCACACTAAGGACAAAGATCCTACATGAGGAGTAAGTGCACAGTGACTCCTGTTGTTGACTTAACAAATTGACACTCTTGTTTATGGCCTCAGTAATCACCCTAGGCTCTTGTCATGAGCTGCCAAGGCCATGGAAGCCCCCTGAGTTCACTGATTCTGATCATTTTTAGACAAGGCCATGGTCAAATTGGAAGTTCTCTCCTCCCTTCAGAGAAAGGTACCTCCTTCTTTGATGACCCATTCTTTCCACTGGGATCTCACTCGCGGAGATCTTTCATTTAGGTTTTTTTTTTTTTTTTTTTCCCCCAGAGTGTCTTGGCTTTCCATGCCTGAAATAGTCTCATGGGCTTTTCAGCCAGATCCGCATGCCTTAAGGGCTGATTCTGAGGCCAGAGTGCTGTTTAGGACATCTGCCATTCTATGGGTCTGCTGTGTATCTCACTTCCCATGTTGGATCATTCTCTCCCTTTTTGATTCTATCAGCTAGTATTTGCAGACACTATTCTTTTTATGTGATCCCTTTGGTTCTTAGTCCTATCATTATGATCAATTGTGAACAGAAATTGATCACTGTGACTAGTGAGATGACATTGGTACATACCACCTTGATGGGATTGAATTGGAATCCCCTGGTATGTTTCTAACTCTACCGTTTGAGGTAAGTCACCTTGAGCATGTCCCAAATTATACATCTCTTCCCTCTCTTATTCCCACTCTTACATTTAACAGCAATCAATTTTCAGTTAAGTTTCAGCACTTAAGAAGAATTGTGTATTGATTACAGTATTCAACCAAAAGTATTAAGTATAACAAACAAAAAAAAATACTAAGAGGGGTAACATATTAAGTTGCTCATCAACAGTCACGGTGAGGGCTGATCAAGTCACCGTTTCTCATAGTGTTCATTTCACTTTAACAGGTTTCCTTTTTGGTGCTCAGTTAGTTGTCACCTATCAAGGAGAATAAGTGGTATTGGTCCCTTTGGGATTGGCTTATTTCACTCAGCATAATGTTTTCCAAATTCCTAACAGAGATCCTTTTCATTTAAAATTTAAACACCTAAGAATAATTGTGTATTAATTACAGAGTTCAACCAATGGTACTAGAACAACAACAACAAAAAAACTAAAATGGATAAAGTATTACATTGTACATCAACCGTCAGGACAAGAGCTGATCAAGTCACTGTTTCTCATAGTGTCCATTTCATTTCAACAGTGTCCGTTTCATTTCAACAAGTTTCCCCTTTGGTGCTCAGTTAGTTGTCGCCGATCAGGGAGAACATATGATATTTGTCCCTTTGGGACTGGCTTAATTCACTCAGCATGATGTTTTCCAAATTCCTCCATCTTGTTACAAATGACTGGGTTTCGTTGTTTTTGACTGCTGTATAGTATTCTATAGAGTACATGTCCCATAATTTCTTTATCCAGTCTACTGTTGATGGGCATTTGGGTTCGTTCCAGGTCTTAGCTATTGTGAATTGAGCTGCAATAAACATTAATGTGCAGACAGCTTGTTTGTTTGCCAATTTCATTTCCTTTGGGTAAATTCCAAGGAGTGGGATGGCTGGGTAGAATGGTAGGGTTATATTCAGGTTTCAAAGGAATCTCCAGACTGACTTCCATAGTGGCTTAACCAGTTTGCATTCCCACCAACAGTGGGTTAGTGTCCCTTTTTCCCCACATCCTCTCCAGCATCTGTTGTTGGTAGATTTCTGAATGTGAGCCATTCTAACTGGGGTGAGGTGAAACCTCATTGTGGTTTTGATTTGCATTTCCCTGATTGCTAGTGATCTTGAACATTTTTTCATGTGTCTGTTGGCCATTTGGATTTCCTCTTTTGAAAAATGTCTATTGAGGTCCTTGGCCCATCTCTTAAGTGGGTTGTTGGTTTTGATGTTGTGGAGTTTATTGATTTCTTTGTAGATTCTGGTTATCAATCCTTTATCAGTTGCATAGTTTGCAAATATATTTTCCCATTCTGTCGGTTGTCTCTTCACTTTTCTGACTGTTTCTTCTGCAGTACAGAAACTTCTCAATTTGAAGCAATCCCAAATGTTAATTTTGGCTTTGACTGCCTGTGCTTCTGGGGTGTTTTCCAAGAAGTCATTGCCGGTACCTATATCTTGCAGGGTTTTTCCAATGCTCTCTAATAATTTGATGGTGTCAGGTCATAGATTTAAGTCTTTAATCCATGTTGAGTCAATTTTTGTGTAAGGTGAAAGGTAGGGGGTCTTGCTTCATGATTCTGCACGTGGAAATCCAATTTTCCCAGCACCATTTATTGAATAGACTGTCCTTACTCCAGGGATTGGTTTTGGATCCTTGATCAAATATGAGTTGGCTGTAGATGTTTGGATTGATTTCTGGTGTTTCAATTCTGTTCCATTGAATCTATAAATTGCTTTTGGGAGAATGGACATTTTGATGATATTGATTCTTCCAATCCATGAGCATGGAAGATTTGTAAAAAAATTTTAAATATCTTCAGAATTAATAATATTTCTTTTTTATCAAAATGCTGTCAATTGTTTTATTTATTAGTTCCATAAATTTGAGCAAAGTGAAGGAGAAAAAACAAACCTTTTTTACATAATATTATATAACATCTGTTCCAATAAAGATTTGATTGAGTCTGATGATTCAAAAGTTTTAAGGGAAAGTATTTTCTTTGAATTTCAATTATCTCTATTTGTTCTCCCTAGCATGTGCAGATATAAATCTCCCTCCAGGGGTTGGTGTTGTGGCATAGTGGGTAAATCTATGGCCTGCAGTGGCGGCATCCCATGTGGGTTTCGGTCCCAGCTGCTCCACTTCCGATCCAGCTCTCTGCTGTGGCCTGGGAAAGCAGTAGAAGATGGCCCAAGTCCTTGGGTCCCTGCACCCTCATGGGAGATCCGGAGGAAGCTCCTGGCTCCTGGCTTTGGATGGGTGCATCCCCAGCCTTTGCAGCCAATTGGAGAGTGAACCAGCATATGGAAGAACTATCTCTCTCACTCTTTCTTTCTCTCTTTGTCTCTCTCTCTCTCTTTCTTTGTCTCTGCCTCTCCTCTCTGTGTGTAACGCTGACTTTCAAATAAATAAATAAATAAATAAATAAATAAATATTTTAAATAAATAAATCTCCCTCAAATATTACTGTGTTTCTTCCAAAACATCATCAAAGGATTGTCTTTTGAATACTAAGAATGAAAATATAAGGATGTCATCCGTGGTAATTTTATTTTGGTAAAGAGCTCTTTTTTTTTTTTTTTTTAGATTTAAAAGCAAGATTGATTAGAGTCAAGACCTCTAGCCAGGGAAGCATGGAGGGGGGCTCCAGGAGAGGCAAAAAACAAAGGGGCTGGTGGTAGTGGAATTTCTAAGCACAATTTTGGAGAAAAAAATAAAGAAGACAAGCAGAATGAAATTCAGCTACAAGGGGCAGGGGTTATCCAAGTCCATCAAAAGACCAATTTGAAATTTTTTATCCTATCAGGTCTGATAAACAAAAAGAACCATTCAGAAAGGGGTGTGGGTGATAGGTAACTTATTTTCACAATAAACTGTGAGCTCAGAAAATGGAATCCCCCCACTCCCATGCTATTCTTATGGTAAACTTGGAAGTTTCCAAGGATTGGGCAGGCAGGCACTTTTGACCTCAAGATAAGCTTTAAGGAAAGCAAGCATTTTGCACTCTAAACTTCCACTTGGACCTTGTTGACTGACCACTAACCCATCTGACTCCCCACATTTCCTCCCCCAGAAGAATGGACCCTAACTTCTGTTAAGGAGTATGGGACAATGACTGCTCTGACTTCTTCAAGCTGAGTAGGGGTGGAGTAGCAATCAAGACAGGGAGGGTTCCAGCAGCAGGTGGGGGATGCAGTGCCAACTTGCAGACACTGCTTCCATCCAAGGTGCATGGCTATATAGAATTTCACTGTTTCAGGTCTGGAAAAAATGAATCTAACAAGAAGATTAAACTGCCAGGGTGTAAAACGAAAGACAGAGTCACTAGAGGACCTAAGAAAGGAGCTGTCTAAACCATGAGGAAGTTTTCCCATGAAGAAGAAAAGAGAAACTGACAGGATGGACCTAATAACAATCAGGAGGACTAAAGCCTGGCCAGGTATATATGAGGTCCAGGCTTATATCTTCACATGGGGTACTGGAAGAGAGATCATAGGGAGGTGTGAACCTCTTTAAGGAAGGCACCCTGTTGTCTTCCATTACCTAGCTGTCCTGAATAGAAGGCAAGTGGCACCCTAAAAGGAAATTTACAGTTCCGTCTGCAATGTTACTGACCCTATTTGGCCATTCCCTTAACAGTGGTCGTTACTTTGGAAACTAGACCAAGGGAAGTTCTTTTTTAAACTTAGAACCAACAGGGTCTGTGGCTGTGACCCAGGAGTCCTTCAACTCTTAAATAAAGCTCTCACTCTCCTAAGCATCTTTCTCACTAAATAAAAGCTTAAAATGTAACATGCTGTCTTGTTTATCTGTGCTGGTATTTAGAATTCTTCTCTAAATATTAGGCAAGAACCCTCTCAGGCTTAGTAATATTGGGATTCTTAATAAGCACAGGGTGATATCGTATGGCACCCCAAATTCTGGTAGCATATGTGGCACCCCAGATGGCACTTCTGGAGAAATCTAAAGGGCCACATTTTGATAGAGATTTTAGGGGTCCATCTCCGATTTCAGAGCAATAAAGGAGTTTCAGTAATAGATTCTTATATCTTTAGCTGTTTTTAAAAATATCATCTGTCAGTTATAATTCCTGCTCTTAGTTATCTGAATTAACCATACATTTTCTAAGATGGAACCTGTGGTTCATTATTGGCTTTATCTGCTTACAAAACTGTCACAAAGAATTAAATACAATAGAGATCAGGGAGAAAGAATTCCTTTGGACATATATAATGTCTCAATATCTGAGGCACAGATTTTCTTTCTCATCATTGTGAAACAGTATATACTGTCTATCAATTTACAACAAACTATTAATTGTATTAAACCCTGGTTTCAATTTTCTCATTTGGCATACCTAACATTCTCCTTTGTATGAAGTGATGTCATTTTCAGGATTAATTTTGGATTTCTATCATCTGAATATCTTTTTACATGTTTGTTCTGTTAAGTTTATAAGTCTGCTTTTGGGAAATGTCCAATCAATAGAAATAATTCTAATTTGCTCTTTTTTTTCTTTTATGCCTATCTATTGCTGGTTGGTAAACATCTTTTATATTCATGATGCAATTTTTTTAAAGATTTATTTATTTATTTGAAAGTCAGAGTTACACAGAGAGAGGAGAGGCAGAGAGAGAGAGAGAGAGAGAGAGAGAGAGGTCCTCCACCCACTGGTTCACTCCCCAATTGGCTGCAATGACCTGAGCTGTGCCAATCCGAAGCCAGGAGCTTCTTCCAGGTCCCCCATGTGGGTGCAGGGGCCCAAGCACTAGGGCCATCCTACACTGCTTTCCCAGACCATAGCAGGGAGCTGGATTGGAAGAGGAGCAGCTGGGTCTTGAACCGGCACCCATATGGGATGCCAGTGCCCCAGACCAGGGCATTAACCTGCTGTGCCACAGCGCCAGCCCCATGATGCAATATTTTTTAAAATCTATATATTGTAAAGATTTTCTTTCCCAACCTGTTAATCAACTATTTAAATTTGAACAGTTTTCAGTAAGAAGAAAATTTTAAATTTTAGGAAATCCAATTGCCCTATTTTTCATGATTCATGTTTCACAGAACTTTTCTGAAAAATTTTTGCTTACTCCAAGTCTGAATATATTTCTCTATGTATTATTCTAAAGTTTTGAAGTTTCTACTGTTATTTTTAACTTCTATGTCTGTTCAGAATCATTTTAAATTGCTTAATTTTTTTATTATGAACCCTATCCCCTTGCATATTTTCATGCCTAGTAATTTTTCATTTTTGAAGATTTATTCATTTACCTGAAAAGTAAAGCTAGAGAGAGAAAGAGAGATATTTTCCATCCACTGGTTCACTCCCCAGTATACCACAATGGACAGGGCCATACCAGGCCAAAGCCAGGAACCAGGAGCTTCTTCTGAGTCTCACATGTGGGCGAAGGAGCAGAAGGATCTGTGCTGTCTTCCTAGGCACACCAACAGGGAGCCAGATAGGAAGTGGAGAAGCCAGGTCTTGACCAGTGCCCACATGGAATGCATACATTGCAGGCCGTGGCTCCACCAGCTACATCACAATGCCGACCTCTATGCCTGGTAGTTTTTGTTATGCTGTCAGACAGATGATTTTATCTTCTTGAATGCTAGATATTTTGTATCCCACTGAATAGCAGATAATTAACTTGGAAAGAATTTAATCCCTTCCAGTCTTGCTTCTACATTTTGTTAAATGGAACCACCATTGGAGTTCCAAGGCTTTCATATGGGCTTAAAATTTATCTCAAATTGTTGAGCATAAAGTGATATAGGGGTAATGTTTACTTTAGTCATATAAGTATCAAATTATGTAGCACTATTTTTGAGAAAAAAATCAGCTTTTCACATTGAATTTAGTTAGCACTTGAGAGGAATCTGACTGTATATATGTGAAGCTGTTTCTGAATCCTTTTTTTCCCAGTTTTAATTATCAAATTAAAGCCATTTTCTCTTGGTTGTTATAAAGTTGTTATATGAAGTCTTCAGATCGCACAATGTATGACTCCCTCCCTTATTGGCTTAATTCACAAATCATTTTTTGACTCCCACTTGGTTCGGAATGTGAGGATAGCTTAGTTGTTTTGTAGGATTTAGGCCATTAAAAAATTTCAATGAAGATAGAGCTAGCTAGTTATCTCCATCTCTACTTGGGAGGGCCTGTCTGAGCTCACTCTCCTGGAAAGCAAAAAGCCTCAAAAGATTTACATGTAAGCTACTCACGTCCCTGTTAGCCGCTGGGGAGTTTTGCCAGTTTTTGCCATGTGGGAGATATAGAGCTATTTGTGACATAGTGACTGTCTCTCCCCTGAGAAAGAGGAGGGACAAACAAAAGGAACGAGAGAAAAAGAGAGACAGAGAGAACTCAACATGGAAGTCACAGCTTTTGTTTTTCAATTCTGAAAGTGGCATGTCTCCAATTTCCACACTTCATCCTTATTTTGTTCTTAGAAATGATTATAGGTTCAGTCCACAATCAATGGAATGGGAATACTTGCGCAGAGTATGAATATCAGGTGATAAAATTTGCTAGAGTCCATTTAGAGGTTGTATGTTTTACCTTGATTTTGGCATCCATTGTCAAGTCTTGCCTACAACAAAATTATTTGCCTAACAATGATTTTTTTATTTCCCTCATTTCTTCTGTATCTAATAACTGTGATTCTTCTGGATGGAAGAATAGTCCTTTATTTTTTTTTATTTTTATTTTTATTTTTTTTTTTTGATAGGCAGAGTGGACAGTGAGAGAGAGACAGAGAGAGAAAGGTCTTCCTTTGCCGTTGGTTCACCCTCCAATGGCCGCCGCTGCAGCCGGCGCACCGCGCTGATCCGATGGCAGGAGCCAGGATCCAGGTGCTTTTCCTGGTCTCCCATGGGGTGCAGGGCCCAAGCACCTGGGCCATCCTCCACTGCACTCCCTGGCCATAGCAGAGAGCTGGCCTGGAAGAGGGGCAACCGGGACAGAATTCGGTGCCCCGACCGGGACTAGAACCCGGTGTGCCGGCGCCGCAAGGTGGAGGATTAGCCTATTGAGCCACGGCGCCGGCTAGAATAGTCCTTTAGCATATTTATTTATCTAAATGTATGTTATCAATATGAACATGTAGATTTTTTTTGGTGACTTTTAATTTAATAGTAGCATTAGGTATTTTAAACCCAAATCATTTTTTGAATTATTTGAGAGGAAGAGCAATAAATACATAGAAAGAAAGGGCTCCTATCCTCTGAATCAATTCCAGCACACACGTAATGGCAGCCGGGACTAGAGCATTGGCTCTAGGAGTTCAATACAGGTCTCCCGCATGAGTGGCAGGAACTCAATGGCTTGAGCCACCCCTGCTGGTGCCAAGGGTTGACATTAGTAAAAAGCTGGAAATGCAAACACAGCAATTCAAGAGCAACTGACAGATGGTCTCCACCTTGCCAGCTGCACCCGCCTGGCAATTGGTGGGGAGGGGGAGCCCTTCCTGTGGAAGAAAAGTGCTGCCTGTGGGACTCTTCTATGCACCAGCACAATTGTGAAGCAAGCAGAGCTGAAGGTATTGTGCATGCCTGTGATCCAGAGATTTTACCAGAGAGAAAAACCCGAGTTCCCCATTGACTTTGAGCCCAGCTAGGAGGCTCAGGCTCATTCAGCAGCATGCAACACACACAGACATCAGCTCTGGAAACACCTCAGTCTCTCTGTAGATGGGACAGCTAGCAGGGAGGAGTGGTCCCTCTTGCACTCCTTGGCCCTGAGAGCCCTGCATGCTGAGACTGATAAAACACGGTGACGCGTGAGGGAGGCAGGGTGTAGCTGGGTTTCCGGGCAATCACTGAGGGTTGCTGCACACTCTCAGAGCTCCTTGGTTGTGTGGAGCAGCTCATTGCAGAGGGGACCATACTGACAGGGAGGGCTGTGCAGATTATATATATGAATCTTCTAACTTCATTTTGAGTTCTATCCAAGTCCTCATTGATTGTACCAATATTTGGGTTTCTGATCCTTTAATATCATTATTAAATTAGTGCTATTCTTTAAAGTTTTACTCAAGTAAATATTTCTTCCTCGTCATTCATACTATCCAAGTCTCATTCAATCTTCTTTAACCTTTCATAAGCTTAAAATGAACTGATGTAGCAAACAACTGTAACATAATAGGTGAGAGCAAGGAATCAGGAAAAAAACTGCTTACATCCCCATAGCTATAATAACTCATTTTTACCAGTTTTATTATCTGTTATTATCTTGTTATAGTTACAAAGTTACAAAGGAATGAAATTTGTTAATAAAGCAGTCGACATGTGTTTAGCATATATTTATTTTAGCCTTTTTCACCATGGATCAGTGTTGATTAATTAGGAGAAATTCTTATATAAATAATGATGCAATACATGGGATTGCAGACGACTTTATAAAGTAGTGATTTCATTTCCTTTGAATCAATACCCTGAAGAGAAATTCCTGGATCATTGGACTACTTCTAACCTATTTAGGAAGTTCCCAGTATATTTTAAGTTTACATCACTTGCCTTTGTAGTACTTTGATAATTTACTGTAAATATTTTGAGGCCTTAGTAATTTGTTTTCACTACAGTCATGAATAGAACTTTTCTTACAGAAGGAAATGTCATACATAAAAATTTTGTACTCAGTTCCTTAGTGGTAAAGTACAAGGTATAAATATGAGATTATGAGACAGTAGAACAAATTTATAGAAGAGGATTTCTAAATAAAATGCTATAAAAAGGGCCAGGTGTTTTTCCTGGCAGTTAGGATGCTATTTGGACCATCCATGTCTTATATTCGAGTACCTAGGTTCAAGTCCTGGCTCCAACTCCGGATTCTGGCTTTCTGTCAATGTACACTACCTAGAAGGCAGCAGTGATGGCACAAGAAGTTGGGTCCTTGGGAGACCTGGATTGAGTTTCTGGCTTTTGGCTTCCACCTGGCCATTACAGAACTTTAAGAAATAAACCATTCAATGGGAGCTCTGTGTGTGTGTGTGTATGTGTGTGTGTATTTCAAATACTTTTTAAAGAACAGTGTAATGGAATTTGGAATCAGGGGAAAGGAAGGGAAAAATAGTGCAGAAGAATAACAGGTAATGGTATAAATTTTATATATTATATAATGTAGAAAAATAATTAAAATTTTTTGTAGGGCCAACTCTGTGGTGTAGTAGGCTAAGACCCACTGGTATCCCATATGGGCACCAGTTCATGTTCCAGCTGCTCCTTTTCCAATCCAGCTCCTTGCTATGGCCTGGGAAAGCAGTGGAAGATGGCTGTTTGGGTTCCTGCACCCATGTGGGAGACCAGGAAGATCTGTTTTCAGATCAGCTCAGCTCTGGCCATCGTGGCCTTTTGGGGAGTGAACTAGCAATAGAAGAACTTTCTCTCTGTCTCCCTCTCTGTCTGTAACTCTGCCTCTCAAATAAATACACAAAAAGTTAAAAAAAAACGTTTATGATTATGAAGAGACTTTTAAGATCTGATATGTATAGTACACTATGGGGAGTCGGGAATGAGCACTGGTGGAACCATTGTGGAAAACTCTATGAAAATTCCTAAAGAAGTTTTAAATAGAACTACCAAATTATTGAGAAATTTTTCTACAGGGTATTTTTTACAAAATAAGTGAAATCACCACCCTATGAAGATAGCTGCACTCCCATAGACACTACAGCATTATTCACAGTGGCCACAGTATGGCAATAAACCATGTATCCCTGACTAGACAAATGTCTAAAGAAATTGTTACCCACATACTTATGTACACAAGGGAAATTCAAAAGTCAATGGAAGGGCAAGGATTGTGGTGTAGTGGGCTAAACCATTGGTTCTTCTGGACATGTGTGAGGTGAAACAGCAGATAAGATTCTCTCTCTCTCTCTTATTCTGTCATTCTACCTTTCAAATCAATAAATCATTAAAAAATCTAAATTACAAATTGTCAATCTGGTAGTAAGTATTTTACACTAAATTGGTTTTTGAAATGACTGCAGCTATGTATAATACTGGCTTCCCTTACATAATTTGTTTTGTGCAACTGCCTTTCAACTTCTTTGCAAAATAATGGCTTGTTTGCAAACCACTCCAAATTCTAGGATGCCAAAACAGAAACAATTTAAAGAATTGATGTGCCTGAATCATTCCTTATTCAAAACACTATGCATATACTCTTTGCTTCTGATTGTCTTGTCTATCTTATATCAATTACTTTGAATTTTAAAATATAATATGAACAATAGGATCATCCATGCATATTGAGATTCTGAATTGAAGGTATTAGGGCATGAATATGACAAGAAGTATTCTAATTTCTAGTCATCCCAATTATTATTTCTCCATGGTACTGTTCATATATTCTCCTCTTTTTTTTTTTTTTAATCTTTATTGCCACTATTAGTGGCATCAGTTCTTCTCTGATAAATTAAGTCAACCCTAGTAATGTGGCTAATGTGCTACAATTCTCAGGACAATCCTTATTTATGCTTGCTGTCCAATTCCCAATCTGATTTAGCATTTATCCCAGACCTTTTGTCTGAAAGATGATTTGTCCACACGAATACTCATGTTGATATTAATGGCCAATCAAATGGCACTGAGAGGTGGTAAGACCTTCAAGACATGTTTTAATCATAAGGGTTCCACCGTCATGAGAGGTTTAATGTATTACCTACAAGGGTGAGTTAGTCATCACGAAAGTGCCTTTCTCTCACTTTTTTCTGCATGAATTCATTCACCCTTCCAGTTTTCAACAAAAGTGGAAGTAGCATAAGGCCCTTGCCACATGTAACTACTGTATCTCAGATTGCCAAGATTCTAGAGCTGTGCAACAAAATAAATCACTTTCATTCATAAATTACACAGATTTGGGTATTCTGTTACTGCAAAAGAAACAGACTATGATGCCAAACAAAAGAGATTTGACTTGTTTATTTAGTTATTAGTTAGTTAAGCTAAATAAATTGCTCTCCAAATTTTTGACTTATTTACTTAAATTTGTTCAAATTGTTAAAAATTTTGGTTAAATGTGGCAAATGTTTTAGCAATAAGCAAAATGAACTAGATTATCCTTTTGAGTCTTAAGTTTAAGTAATTCTTAATGGATAGAGAATACAGTTAGGAAAGCCAAAAATAACAGTGAAGATTTCCATTGTCCAACACAACAGTGGTTAGACAAATATGGCTGCGGAGTACTGCAGATGTGAATGGTCTGAATTAAAATGTGCTGATAGAATCAAATATATACTAGTATAAAAAAGGTTGTAAAATATGTCAATAAGCTTTACATTTTTAATACTTATTTATTTGAAAATCAGAGTTACACAGAGAGAGGAGAGGCAGAGAGAGAGAGAGAGAGAGAGAGAGAGAGAGTTATTCCATCTGATGGTTCACTCCCCCATTGGCTACAATGGCCAGAACTGTGCCGATCTGAAGCCAGGAGCCTGGAGTTTCTTCCTGGTCTCCCACATGGGTGCAGGAGTCCAAAGACTTGGACCCTCTTCTGTTTTCCCAGGCCGTAGCAGAGAGCTGGATCGGAAGTGGAGCAGCCAGTTTTTGAACCGGCATGCATATGGGATTATGGTGCTTCAGACCAGGGCGTTAACCTGCTACACCACAGCACCAGCCCTAAGCTTTATATTTATTTCATATTGAAATCATAATTTGGGGGTCAGTGTTGTGCCAAGGTAGGTAAACCTGCCTCTTGCAATGCCCATGTCCCTTATGGGTACCAGTTTGTGACTCGGCTGCTCCACTTCCAATCCAGCTCCCTGTTAATGGCCTGTGAAAAGCCAAGTGGTATGGAAAATAAAAAAAGATCCTATATTGAAATTTTATTTATTGAATTGATTAAAAGAAATAATTTTAGGTGGTAAATAATATGAATTATATTTAGTATAACTAGTATAAAATATAATTCCTTTGATATTTAATATAGTAGATTATATAGAATAAATCCAAAATAACAAATAGTAATCAATGGTAAGATAAACAATAAAACAATTTCAGAAACATAAGGATGAATAATATTTTCTATATTAATAAATCACATGATCACATCAATGCAAATACAAAATCTTAAAAAGAACCCATAATAAAGGAGTATATTAGCATGCCCCTTAAATGATTAAAATGTGTAAGTATAAATTATTTAAAAGTATAAAATTGTATAAATTGTTCCTAATATTTTTGAAGTCATTTTTGTTTTTAGTTTTTTGTAGATATGCCCTTATCTAGATCCTTGTTACTTCTGTAAAAAAATTATGCCTAATATTGATAGAATGAAACCATTCCCACAAATATCAGTAAAATGATTATCCTCATCATGTAACATTAATGAGTATATTCACTAATAAGTTGTAACTCAAAATTATTTCTATGTATTAATGATACTGTTTTCTGCTTATGAAGCATAAGAAAGCAAAGCAATATGTAAAATCAGTAAGTGACTAGTTAGAAGTTATCATATGAAAATCAACAGAAATACAATTTATATGAAGAAAATCAACAAAATTTCTTACTAATTCATCTAAGAGCCAATCGGAATTGAGAAATATATTTTATTACTCATTAAAATATAAATGTTCTAATATATTAATTACATATGAATTCATAAATACATTCACTATAAGTCCATTCAAGCTAGTAATCCACTTTCTAAAATGTGTCTATGACGTTGAAAATAAAATAGGTTATGCTCCTTCTTTACAAATACTCAAGGGTAAAGTGAGAACAAAAAATAGAAAAGGAACAATTTTTTACCTGTTATTAAGTCATATCTAGGACATAATAATTAAAACAGTGATATCAATACAGGAATTAAATAACTGTACTCGTTTGACACCAGGTAATAGAAACACCTTATGTTTTAAGCAACAAGGTTCTCTATTGTTTACTTCTGATGCCAAGATGTAGATAGTTTCAGATTTTCTTAGCAGCCTGCATATCCTTTCATCATCACAATATTCCTGCCATAGAAATGATCATCTGCTACTGACACAATAGGTAACGATGAAAAACAAGTGGGAAGTGGTATATTTTCTTCCTGCAACGATCTCTTATGCAAGAAAGACAATTTTCTTTAAACATGTCATTTTCCAGAAGTGAGCTACTTGGTCATTTCTTATTTAAAAACTAGCAAAATAGGGAAATTATGGTGGATGATATAGGAATAATTCGATTCATCTCCTATCATTCGTCACACTCTTGTGACATAACTGGGTTGAGGTTAACAAAGTCAGAAGGAACTGACTGACGTTGAGTAGTCACATTTGAATCAATGGGAACAGAATAAAGGTTACGGAGACATTTACTATATTATTTCATTAAAATAGAATTTCTAGTCAATAAAGAGTGAAGCATTCAATAACTCATTAAAATAACTGCTCATATTATTTGGAACACTTTAAATAAAATTTTGTTATTTATTATGTTTTTAATGAAAGTAATACCATATTGAATATGATTCCAAAGTAGAATTCAAAGCCATAAAATTAGCTCAGGAAGACAGAAATGAAATGTTTTTAACTTAGGCCAGCGCCGCGGCTCACTAGGCTAATCCTCCGCCTAGCGGCGCCGGCACACCGGGTTCTAGTCCCGGTCAGGGCGCCGGATTCTGTCCCGGTTGCCCCTCTTCCAGGCCAGCCCTCTGCTGTGGCCAGGGAGTGCAGTGGAGGATGGCCCAGGTGCTTGGGCCCTGCACCCCATGGGAGACCAGGAAAAGCACCTGGTTCCTGGCTCCTGCCATTGGATCAGCGCGGTGCGCCGGCTGCAGCGCGCCGGCCGCGGTGGCCATTGGAGGGTGAACCAAGGGCAAAAGGAAGACCTTTCTCTCTCTCTCTCACTGTCCACTCTGCCTGTGGAAAAAAAAAAAAAAAGAAATGTTTTTAACTTTGAACTGGGGAGGGTTATTATAAATTTTTGTTAAAACTTAAACAAAAAAAAATCTCTATGAGTTTTGGCCAATTTAAAATCATCTTAGCAGACACATGCACACACACACACACAGAAACAGTTGAAACTTGAAAGGCAAATTTTGGCACCTCACAAAAGTTACCTATTTCAGTTATAAATTAAAACAATTTATCTCCAATAATAACATTATTAAATAACCAATTTCTGTGTCAGTAGTAATAGCAGAAATATTAAATATTTGTTATGTATGAAAAATAAGTTCATATTATCTCATGTAATCTATACCAACAATTTCATATGTTAGTGATACTGTAGTGGTTCCCTTAAAAACTTAGGAAATCAGTACTTGGAAAGGTTTAAAATTTAATTAAGGGACAAGAAGCAAATAAGTGGAAAACTTAATATGCATCTAGATATTGGGGTCACAAAAGGATGTATGCACAAGAATGTTAACTCATAACAATATTTTTACAATGTTACTTTTTAGAAGCCACATAAATGTATATCATAGAGATTTGATAATGATGGTGCCTGCATTATATAATGTTAGGCATCCATTAAAATGATAATGTAGCTCATTCATTTTTATATTGAATCTCCTCTCCTTCCCAAAACACAACAAGAATAAAAGTAATTGAATTTCCTGTGGCCCTGCATGAAGGTTTGTATTCTTGAAGAAAAATACAAAAGACTAGAAAATCACAAAAGACTGTGAAAGAGTGAAGGAAATGCTATTTGGATGTTACCATTGGGTTTAATAGAACTGCAAAGGTTCCTGTTCAGAAAAGATAGAGATATTGAGGTAGGGTACTTAGAGATTCCAATATTTGAGAGACTTGAGGCTTAGCATTTGAATGAATTTATTAACTAGGGATAAAGTCATGAGAGAAATAAGTACAAATACATTCTGTTAATTGACTTAGCTGTGAACAATTCTGTATGAGCAAAATAATGTGGTTGGGCTAACGATGTGGAGCAGCAGGTTAAGCCAAGGCCTGGAGTGCCGGCATCCCATATTGGCGCCGGTTCAAGACCCAGCTGCTCCACTTCTGATCCAGATGTCTGATATGGCCTGGGAAAGCAGTAGAAGATGGCCCAAGTCCTTGGGCCTCTGCACCCGGGTGGGTGACCTGGAGGAGCTCCCGGCTCCTGGCTTTGGATCAGCTCAGCTTTGCGGTTGTTTGGGGAGTGAACCAGCGGATCGAGAAACTCTCTCTCTCTGCCTCTCGTCTCTCTGTGTAACTCTAACTTTCAAATAAATAAATCTTAAAAAAAAATAATGTGTTTTTTTAAACAAATTTGTACAATGCATATTTTCAGCAATGTGGCAAAGCCTATGGACTCTTAGAATAATATTTTCAAAGGTAGCCATAAAATACATAAGGTTGTAACTAGCTTTATTTAAATACACTTAGCCAGTTATTAAGTGTTGATAGCTACATCCATGCTTCTATATTGATTTATTAAAATTTAGCCATATATTTGGACCTAATAATTGCCAATAAACATAGTGATTTTAAAAGTATAATTTCTACTGGCAACTAAATCACAGATAGTCCTAAGGTTACTTAGATTTTTGTGTACAGTAATATTCAAAATGGTGAATTTTAGAAAGAAATAAATGCAATTGATATTTGTTTTTCTCATTCAAGTTCATAGGCACATTGATTTCATCTTTGGATCTTTGGGGACTAAGTTAAGAATTAGTGTTGAAGCAAATAGCAATTGTGATAAACTGTGATGAACCTACAGAGGAAAATGAGAACCATAGAATACAACTGATATAGCTGAAAGCTGCTCCCTCTGGGGACGAGAACTTCAAAACAGGAAGAAATGAGGCAAGGCTATTTTTTGCTTTGATTTTCCTTTTCTTTTTTGTACTAAAATATATTTAATTCCATTTGATGTTAAATATTATTTACTAATTTATAACAAATATTTTTTTAAAGTCATTGTATCTTGTGAGTAATCTTAATTCATTTATGTAAACCTATTGTGTATATAAGAAAGAGGTCCACAAGAAAAATTATAAAAATGCTATCAGTGATTTCTCTACGGATAAGATTCTACCTGATATGTATTGCTTTTTTATTTCATGTTATCTGAATTGTTTGATATTACTACATGTATATTTTTATAAATATGCATACATTTAAATTTTAAAAACAAAGCATTGAGTTATTGCTCCAGAACATAAGAGGCTAATATGCACATTGAATACATTAGACAAGGAAGACAATAAACTGGGCTTTAAATAAGTTTAAAATAAGCTTAAGTTGATGTTATAAGTCAATGCATATAAAATGGGACAGAAAAGAAATGTATAGTGTTTGTTAGGAGAAACTGTACATATGAATTAATTTGTTAAAGTAAATTAAATAAAAATTGAGGTAGGATGAAAAGGTTTTAGCAGGTTCAATGCTATTACCAGCTGAAAATTTCAGATAGACGGTAGTTCTCTGCCATAGTATTAGTCAATAGTCTAGGAGGGAGGCCGGTAGGTTAATCCTCCGCCTGCTGCACCAGCATCCCATATGGGCGCCAGTTCTAGTCCTGGCTGCCCTTGTTCCAATCCAGCTTTCTGCTGTGGCCTGTGAAAGCAGTAGAAGATGGCCCAAGTCCTTCGGCCCCTGCACCCATGTAGGAAACAGGGAAGAAACACCTGGCTACTGGCATTGGATTGGCACAGCTCCAGCAGCTGCGGCCATCTGGGGAGTAAACCAATGGAAGGAAGACTTTTCTCTCTGTTTCTGCCTCTCACTGTCTGTAACTCTACCTCTCAAATAAATAAATAAAATCTTTAAAAAAAATAGTCTATGAGGCATACATGACTGATAAACATCTCGTTTCATTATGAAAATAATCATCGAAAAATATCAGTATCAGCTTTTTGTGCTGGAGAATAATTCATGATAATTATTTATGTTTAAAATTGGCAGAATATGTAGAAATTCATTTAAATGGATAACTAAGCAAAATGGTGGCCTTCCACTAGGATTATTTCATTCATTATAAGGGAATGCACTTTAGGTTGACTTTATATTTGCTATTAAGAGCTCAGAGCCCATAGCAATGCATGCTAGCTTGTAAATTTCTATTTGGTAGAGGATGTAATTATGAAGTTTACAGTTTTATAGCCTTGTGGAATATAAATCAGTTTTAAATTTAACTGAGCAAACGTGCTGTTTCCAAGTACCCTTTGTGGTATGTCCTAAATAGCTTATTCATCAAAATGCTCTCTGAGGAAGCTTCATCCTCTTATTAGTTCCCTCAATATGCGATGAGTTGAATATAATATCTGATACATGTTTTCTTACATAAATTTCATGTTTTTAAACTTTTGGAAATTTCATTATGGTAAACCTGAGTGGTAGCAAATGAAGTGGAAGCAAATGAAATAGACTTAAAAATAATTATAAAGGCAAAATTTGAAGAAACCGATGTCCTGTTTTATGTAGGGCTTCAGGGTGAAGGAAATGGCACACAGGGGTATATCTGAATACCATTCAACAATCTCAGGACCATCAGAAAATAGGAAAAACATTCTTTGTGGAAGGGGTGAAGGTCAGAAGTGTAGGGAAGGGAAAATATGAAAGGTACTTATTCTTACTACAGAAATGTTTGGATTTGAAGTATATTGAACTATTCTAGTTAAGATTGTAAGTTTTCATTTTGCTATCCACAAATGGAGTTCAAAGTAGGGATTCAAGTTGCAGATTTTTAAAAAATTTATTACTTTTTTATGGCAGAGAGACTGAGAGAAGGAGACAAAAACAGAGAGATCTTCCATCTGCTGATTCACTCCCCAAATGCCTATAATAGCCAGTGCTGGGCCATGATTAGCCTGGAGCCCAAAACTCCATCCGGGTTCCTGTGGCAGAGACCAAGGTACTTGGGCCACCCCCTGCTGCTTTTCATGGTGCCCAGCAGAAGGAAGCTAGATCAGAAACAGACTCAAGAGTTGAATTCAGCCACTCCAATACGAGCTGCAAGCATCCCTAAAGGCATTTTAACCACTGCATCAAACACCAGCTCCTAAATGCAAGTTTGATAATATAAGTATCTATATCTTAATTTAAATTCTGGATATGAGTCAGGAAAGATGAACAGATCTAGAATATTTCAGCCTTGGGACCTCTAGCAAGATGCCTATTTAAAAGTGAAAAAAGACATTCAACTACCTTAAAACAAAACAAAACAAAAAAGTGGATTCTTTTTGACACATGTAAGTTACATATTCAGTAAAATCTCTCTTTTTAGGCCTGAATTAATGCTCTTGGTCATATATCAGAAATCAATCTTTCCAGCTCTGATTAAACCTAGCTGTTTTGCTTTTAGGCACGCTATGTACTAAGGTTATGAAAATAGGCCTGGTAGCTCCATGGTAACTAGTGAAAGAAATAAGAGCATTTCCTTTTTTTTTTTTTTTATCAAAAATTGGCACAAGAAGAGAATGACTGTGGCTGAAAGTATTGTGTAATTAGTCTTGATCAGCTGACCACCTCTGTTGTTGGGAAATCATGACCTGCTGATTAAAATCTACATCCTCAGAGAATAATTGGTTTCTCTTTTCCTGAAAATGACACTTTTGTTAGACAGAAGAAAGCAGACATCTAACACAGATCAATTCTGAATGTCAGTATTCCATGGAATTATGTATTTCGAACAAACTGGAAGAAATTTTGTAGAAATGAATTAGAAATGAAGTAAAAAAGGGCAACTATTGTAGCAGTAGAAATACTTATTACAAATTACTCTAAATTTTATAGAGATCCTTGTTTCAATAATTTTCCATAAATTTTACAGAACAATGACAACAAACACTAATAATATATCTAATGTGGGTTATTTAAAGGGTAGTTTATTAACTTGAGTCGTACAGTCACAGACAGAGAGAGGGAGAGACAGCGAGAAAGGTCTTCCATATGCTGGTTCACTCCCCAAATGGCTACAACAGCTGAATCTAAGCCAGTTTTGAAGCCAGGAGCCAGGAGCTTCTTCTGGGTCATCCATGTTGAGTGAAGGGGCCCAAACATTTGGGCCATCTTCTACTGCTTTTAAAAGGTAGTTTTGATTAGTAAATATTTCCAGTATTTTAATAAAAATGAGAAATTACTATTTTATTAGATTGAATTATGGTAACATTATATTAAAGTGATTAATCACAAATATTGGCTAAAAATGTGGTTCAACAAGCCAGCAACATGGCCTAGAAGGTTAAACTGCCACATGTGACACTGGCATTCCAAATCAAAGTGCCATTCAGAGACCCAGTGACTCTACTTCTGACCTAGCTTCCTGGCAATGCACCTGCGAAGACAGTGAAGATGGCCCAAATGCTAGTGCCCCTGTCTCACATGTGGGACACTCAACTGGATTTCCTGGTTACTAGCTTTAACCTGGCCCAGACCTAGCTGTTGTGGCCATTAGGGAGTGAAGGTAGAAGATTTCGCCATCTCTCCCTCTCTCTCTGTCACTCCACTTTTCAGATAAACAGTTTTTAATGCGGTCACACCAATGGATAAAACAAAAGAATTTTAGTATTGGCTTTCTGGTAGACCATGTACTCATTGTCGCTCCCCCTCTTCATGGAGCAACGACACTAAACCCTGCCTAGGTTTCCTATCCGAGTCACGGCACCATTATGTCGCTCCCCCTCTTCGCGGAGGAACGACACAGGATCCTGTGTTGTTCTTTTGTCTGCTCGGCCCTCCCAGGGTTTGCTGCTGGTTCTTCCCGGGTTGGCTACCCACCCTTCCACCTCCGTGGAAGGGCGGTTCCCCCTGCCACATTCCCCACTTCCGTGGGGGAGCGGCACACCGCCAGCCGGCTCTCTCGGGGGCTGCTCAGGTGTTCCTCATAGATGTTCCTGGTGCATGTTGTCTCTCTCCTCCTTTATAGTCCTCTTCCACCAATCCCAACTCTGCTACCCACACGCCGAGTACGCTGCTCTCCTCCAATCAGGAGCAGGATCAGCTCCTGCAGGTCATCACTCAAGTTGGTGAGAGGCAGCTGCGTAGAAGCTGTTTACTCCTCTCCCAGCGCCATATTGTGGGAGAGCAGATGCATAGAATAAGTCTTAATTCGAGTAACTTAGTCTAGTCCGAGTTGCTCCCCACACTCATAAAGAAGAGGACAATAGATAAATACAATCACATTTTAATTTTCGTTGTTGTTGAATGGGAAAGAAAGTGAAAACTCTACAGATGCCAAAAATAATTAGAGGTGGTTCAAATCAGGATAATGGATTTAAATTGAGATCTATATTGTCCTGGTGACATTTGCATTTATTTGTACCATGTTGAAAGATCCTGGGGCTACAAAGGAGATACACAGAAGAGATTAATCATTTGGCCCATGAAATAAAGTGGTGGAGAAAACCGAGATACATGCCTCTCTGAAGACACAGACTTCTGAAAGGGCTCCACTTTCATAAAAGCATGATACCTTTAGAGTTCTAAACCCTAGCAGAAAATAACCAGTTCTCAGAGAACTGGCAGAGAGGCAAGCTATGATGTATTTTCTTTCTAAGTTCTAGGTGGTGAAAAACAAATAAGCAAACAAACAGAAAGATTATCATCTGAAAATGTACCGATAATGTTTGGGGTATGTAAGTACCTTAATCTATAATCTAGACAATCTTATAGTAAAAATTAATTTTAAAAATTCTGTGTTGTGAGCTCAGGACTGCTGACATAAATAGAGAACCACTCATTTTGGGTCCTAGGTATTTCTCAATTGTGTTTATCCAAGGAATTACTCTGTAGGCTCCCCAAATACAGGAGATCTTAAATTTTCCTCTCATAAATATCTCTGCTCATGTGTATGTTTGAGTATGATCCTTTTTTTTTTATTTGACAGATAGAGTTAGTGAGAGGGAGAGAAAGGTCTTCCGTTGGTTCACCCTCTAAATGGCCGCCACGGTTGGAGCTATGCCGATCTGAAGCCAGGAGCCAGGTGCTTCCTCCTGGTCTCCCACACAGGTGCAGGGGCCCAAGCACTTGGGCCATCCTACACTGCCTTCCCGGGCCACAGCAGAGAGCTGGAATGGAAGAGGAGCAACCGGAACTAGAACCCGGCACCCATATTTGATGCTGGTGCCGCAGGCGGAAGATTAACCAAGTGAGCCACAGCACTGGACTGGCCCCTTGAGTATGATCTTGATCAGTACTTGCAATCAGTAAAAATATTTGTCTAAAACTTATGTAGAGACTGGAATAGTCTATGAGAAAGAAGCATTCTTTGGTAATTGCTGTATGACCAGGATACTCATAATGTTCAAACTCAGAGATACAACTAAATCACACTTTCTTTTCAATTCAAAATGCCTTTCTTACACATGAACTATATTTAAAGAAAAGTTCTATCTTTTTGTATACTTAAAAATGCTTTAATGCAGTACATTTCTTCTTGCTATAATTTTATGCATATAAAATGAATATAAAACATAACAGATAAAGTCATAAGTCCTAGTTCAAGTAACAATGATTTTTTGAAAAATGGTTCCATGGTTATTTAATGAAAATTGATATAACATTAAATTTAATACCCATCAATTGTAAATGCCTTAGTCCCAAATTAAGTGAAACTACATGAATTTTTATTTCTAAATAATAGATAAGAAAAATAATACCATTCAAATTCATAATAATAGCTGTAATTATAACAGCATGTTCTTTTCATATATGTGAATTGAAATAAAAGTGAAGCATATTTATCATACTTGTTTTCCTAAATTAATTTTAATTTAAAGTAATTTGAAAAATCCTGGGAGTTTTTTGTTCAGCAAGTAACGTTTTAATCTAAAATGTGCCAGATATTTTGCTAATCAGACAGAGACACTCTTCTTATGTAAGCAACTGTTGGGTTCTTTACCTCTCTTTAAGATGTATATAATTCTGAAACATCATTAAGGAAATCTTAGTTTTCTATCTCAGAATTTTTTAAGAGAGAAAGGAATCATTACGGCTTCAACACTATGCATTTGCACATGTTCAAATATCAGTAGAAAAGTTACAGTGTGAAACACAAGCATGTACTGCCTGGGTATGTATTATAGAGCTATATTTTAATATTTGTGCCATGATGTGATTTCTTTTCATGGGTTAGAAACTTTGGTTGTTACAAAGGTAAAATTTAGTTGACTCATGAGAAGACATTGGAGGATTTCTTATAAAAAGCATATTCAAAATAATTCTATGATGTGTCACCTAAGAACATTCCAAATGCTATTGAGTTAAGACAGAAAGTACAGTGAGGAAATAGTAGATATGACTGAAAAATGGTTCTGACTCTAGCTTGTATTCCATTCCTGTTTTCTTGATTTTATTAGTTTGTGGGGATTTCACATACAACCAAAAAATGAACAGCTAAGCTAACAAAAATTTATTTTAAGTTTCTGGAGGTCAAAAGTAAAAACTTGGTGTGAGCATTTGGTAACAGCAGAGTAACTGGTCCAGACTCTGCTCCTGAATCCAGCCTCCTACTAATGTGCACTGTTGGAGGAAGCAGTGATGGCTCAATTGTACGGTCCCTGTCACCTATGTGGGCAACACAGATTGGGTTCTCAGCTCCTCACTTTGCCCAGCTAGATATGTTGTAGGAATTTGGGGAGTGAACCACATATAGGAGTTGTCTGTCTGTCTGACTCTCTCTGTCTTCAAGATAACTAAAATAGTTTTTAAGTAAAAAAATAGGTTTATAGGGCTGAAATCGTGTAAGATCAGAGTTGATTTCATCTTGGTGGTTCTAGGGGACACTATGTTGTATTGCCTTTTCCAGCTTCCAGAGTGTGTCTGCAGGCCTTCATTCAGGTCCCGTCTATCATCTTCAAAGCCAGTAATCACTCAAACCAATCTCTTTCTGTGTCTTAGTCACCTTTCTCTAGCTAAAATTGAATCCCACAGACTATGTAACTGATAAAGTATACAGATCTACTCAGTTCTTGCTTACGAAGCCTGGGAAGTTCAAGATTGAACAGCTGCATCTGGCAAGGTCTATCTTGCAGTACGGATTCTCTGCAGAGATACAGGGCATCACATGGCAAGACACTGTGTCCTAGCTCAGGTCATTTCTGTCGTACTTATAAAGCCCTACACAGTACTGTTAGATTAGGGCCCTGCTCTTGTGCCTCCTTTAATTACCTCCACAATTGTTTAAATATCATGTTGGATTTGGTTACTACTCAATTAAAATATAACAACAAGGATTAAATTTCAACGTAGGTACACTCAAACTATAGTTCTCTCTTTCTTTCCCCAATTTCTATTGTTCTGTCTTTACATTTTCCTGCTTCACATAACCTTGTTTTTTGACCCTGGTACTCCTGTCTTTCTCTTAGGAATATCCTTGGGGTTTCACTGGGTCCATCCAGATGATTCACGATAATGAGACCACCACAAGAGCTTTAATCACTTATTTTACCATTAGAACATATTAATTAATTAATTAATATTTCACCCTGTGAGGTAATAGTCACAGAATCCAGGTTTTAGAATTTAGACATCATTGCAGGAATTATTCAACCTACCACTCTATGCTTATGCTAACTTAGGCATATTAATTATGCTTTCAAGATCTTAATTTTCTCATCAATAAAATGTATTGCTGGTTTAAATGTCCTGATTAAAAATAACTCAGTGTGTGTTACTTTAACCATATTCTATATAGCTAACTGGCTATCACTTATCATGTAATTAAATACCTATGTATCCAGCTATCATAGAACTGCGACCAACGGTTTATATAAAGGTTAACTACTTTCACTGTAAGTTTTAATGCATGCTGAATTTTATTTTGAGCAAATGAGGATTTATCAAAATCAGAAAAGAAAGTCTTATTAAAATAGGCATAGATATTTAATTAATATTGTAAAATAAGTTATATGAAGTATAATGATAATAGAAAGGTAGCACAAAATGTCACAGAAAATGGAATCAAAAGATGTAATTATTTTGGTGCATTTTCCAAAATCTTTGAAGAGTTTTTTCATAACTTTTTGAAGACCATTTTCATACACAATTTCAAAATGTTTTTGACTTCAACAAACTAGTCAAACCTATCTTTTAGTTCCATTTCTTCATACATTTTTGAAGAGTCCTCAAGCTAGCATTTTGAGCAAGTATTTCATTTTTTAAAAGATTTATTTATTTGGAAGGCAGAGTTATGGGGGGTGGAGGGAGGGAGGGAGGGAGGAGGGGAGGGAGGGGGAGAGAGAGAGAGAGAAGTGCTTCCATCTACTGGGTTCACTCCCCAAATAGCTCAAGGGCCTAGAAGCCAGAGATCTGGAACTCCATTCTTGTCTGCCAGGTAGGTGATGGAGGTCCAGGTAACTGGGCTGTCTCCTGTTGCTCTCAGGACCATTAGCAGGGAACTGCATTGCAAGCAGAATAGTTGGGACTCAAACCAGAGCTCATATGGGATGCTGGTTTCTCAGGTGGCAGCTCAACATGCTGAGCCACAGTGCCAGCCCTCTGCAGTTACTTCATTTACTCTTTATTTTAATTGCTCTTCATCTTCCATTACCATTCCCATCCATCTCCTGCAATCATTGTAAACTTAATGTTATTAAGTTTTTGTGCATCCTTGAGGAAAACTTAGCATTGGTTTGAGAATACTGTATGTTTACCTCTAATTTGTATAAATGGTATTTTATCATAGCTTTCATTATTTTGCTTACTTTTTTCATTGAACACTGTGATCTCAGTTTTCATCAAAAGTACAATCTTTAGAATAGTATAACAAAAGTTTATGATGGTGCTACCCCTTAATATACATAATGCTGAAAATTTGCATATTTCTGTTCCTAAAAGTTTCTTGGTTATTTCATCTGACTGCATCCTAAATATTATGTTTTTCTACCAAGAGTGAAAATCTGCAACTCCTCTAACATCCTTTTAAAAAATAATACTATAATGAACTGAGTTCTGTATTTTCCACTAAGGGCCTTTGTTTGAAGTATAACAGAATACATTGCATAATGTAGGCTATCTTCGTCCTTAATTTTTGCACATAATTATTTTCAATAACTACTGCCACTTTATCCTTATATTTTCAGAGATAGTATAGGGATTCAGAGTTTTCTGGTATCCTCTTCAACTCTTGATTGACACTTTACCTTATGCCAAATTGAAAGGTATAAATGGGTGTAGATATTATTTTAAATTCAAACTTATTTAATTCTTGGCTGTTTAAGTATTTAGTAAAACATTTGTGAGCAATTCAGGTGCTTTACTTGTTTATAAGATTTGATTGGTTTTTCTTCATTTTTCTCTTGGATTTCTATTCCTTTTTTGACATTGATTTGCAAATATTTATAATTACATCATCATAGTTTTGATACAGCTCTCAATTTCATCTGTTCTTATCTATTGTGCCATTTATAGATTATGCATTTAACTTAAAAAAATGATGTTTATTTGTGATCAGTAACAAAATTTTATGAGTAAATTCCTTAGAAGTTTTTGTGTGGATTTTGTTCAATTTCCTTGGCAATTGTTATAACACTTATTTTTAATTTTGTAATGTTTCTGGCCATGTCTTCTCTTAGTGATAGATAATATGCATGTCTGGTTCCAACCATAAGGAAATAGGCTGTTTAAAGAATATTTGCTAAATGTTTTGGGGTGATTTTTTAGCAAATTTCTTTTCATTTTTCTCAGAATTTTATATAATTTATTAGATGATTATTCTTAATAGATTTATTGCTGTAGTAAATTTTTTTTTTTTTAATTTTTGACAGGCAGAGTGGACAGTGAGAGAGAGAGACAGAGAGAGAAGGGTCTTCCTTTGCCGTTGGTTCACCCTCCAGTGGCCGCCGCTGCAGCCGGCGCACCGCGCTGATCCGATGGCAGGAGCCAGGATCCAGGTGCTTTTCCTGGTCTCCCATGGGGTGCAGGGCCCAAGCACCTGGGCCATCCTCCACTGCACTCCCTGGCAATAGCAGAGAGCTGGCCTGGAAGAGGGGCAACCGGGACAGAATCCGGGGCCCCGACCGGGACTAGAACCCGGTGTGCCGACGCCGCAAGGTGGAGGATTAGCCTATTGAGCCACGGCGCCGGCCTTGCTGTAGTAAATTATATAACATTTATGATGCTCTGAAATGCTCTGCTATTATAATGAAAGTGTTTTCTAAAGATTTATTTATTGAGTTGAAAAGTGGAGTGACAGAGAAAGGTGGAGTCAGAGAGGGGGTTGAGGGGAGAGAGAAAGGAGTCCCTCTGCTGGTTCACTCTGCAAATGCCTGCAACAGACAGGGCTGGGGCAGGCAAGTGAAATTCACTGGGAAAAAAGATAACACTTTTTCCAGGCTTAAATCTTATTAGTAATAACTTGTAAGACACAAGGTGCAATATAAAATGGAACGTTCACCAGAATAATGAAACAGATAGAGAAAAAAATTGAAAAGCAACATTTATAAAAACAACCAAGAGGTGTGAGGAATTTCCAGATTGAGAATGATCAGACATAATGCTGAGAATAAATAACTACCCATCAGCAACCTATATCTAGCTGAATTATTCTTGAAATTTAAGGTTAAACTAGGGTGTATGGTACAGAGGTTAAGACTCTGCTTAGGATGCCCATATTCTGTAGGTGAATGTCTGACTACTAGTGCCCGATGACCCTGCTTCTTACATAGCTTCCTGCTAATGAATATCCTGGAAGGCAGCAGACAATGAGTACAGTACTTGAGTCTCAACTACCCACTTGGGAGATCCTGATTTGGTTCCAGGCTCCTTGTTATAGTTTAGCACAAGCTTGGTTATTGTGGGCATTCGAGGAATGAACCAGCAGATGAAAAACTCTCTCTCTCTCGTTCTCAAAAAGAATGAAATGGAATCATCAAAATTTTTAAGTTAAGGTAAAATGAAATGATTTTAGACATTTTATTTTTCTCTGAAAAATTGTACTGTATATGATATAAGAGAACCCATGTCTGGAATTGTCATTTACAGTTTAAGGTACGCAACTGTCCAAACTTTAATGAGTGTTTTATTTTATTATAAATTTAAGTTATGATAAGGTTCGACATATAAGGCCGGCACCGTGGCTCACTTGGTTAATCCTCCGCCTGCAGTGCTGGAATCCCATATGAGCACCAGATTCTGTCCTGGTTGCCCCTCTTCCAGTCCAGCTCTCAGCTGTGGCCCGGGAAGGCAGTGGAGGATGGGCCAAGTGCTTGGGCCCTGCACTAGCATGGGAGACCAGGAGGAAGCACCTGGCTCCTGGCTTTTGATCAGCATAGCTTCGGCCATAGCGGCCATTTGGGGGTGAACCAACGTGAGGAAGACCTTTCTATCTGTCTCTCTCTCTCTCACTGTCTAACTCTATCTGTCAAATAAAAAAATAATAAAAAAGTTCTACATAATATACCGAGCATTTTTACATATTTATTGTGTGATTTTTCACATTGCTGACACATTACATTATCTATGTGAAAATAAACAAATTGACATTGGTATATTATTTTTATTATTATTAGGACAGGCAGAGTTAGACAGTGAGAGAGAGAGAGAAAGGTCTTCCTTTTTCCATTGATTAACCCCCCAAGTGGCTGCTATGGCTGGTGCGCTGCACTGATCCGAAGCCAGGAGCCAGGTGCTTCTTCCTGGCCTCCCATGCAGGTGCAGGGCCCAAGGACTTGGGCCATCCTCCACTGCACTCCTGGGCCACAGCAGAGAGCTGGCCTGGAAGAGGAGCAACCGGAACAACCCGGCGCCCCAACAGGGACTAGAACCCCGGGATGCCAGCACAACAGGCGGAGGGCCAGCGCCACAGGCGGAGGATTAGTGAGCTGCGGTGCCGGCCAACATTGGTATATTATTATAAACTACATTCTAGATTTTATTTTGATCTTAAAACTTGTTTCATTAACATCTTGTTTCCCACATAGGAACCAATCCATGTCGCCACATTATATTAGTTATCATATTTTATCAGTCTCCACTGGTTTGTGACAATGTCTTAGCGTTCCTTGTTTCTTATGATCAGAGTTTTGAGCAGTAATTGCCAGATATCCTGTAGAATGTCTCTGAGCTGGATCTTTTTTTTTTTTTAAGGTTTATTTATTCATTGGAAAGTCAGAATTACAGAGAGGAGAGAGAGAGAGAGAGAGAGAGAGAGGTCTTCCATCCGCTGGTTCACTCCACAATTGGCTGCAATGGCTGGAGCTGTGCCGATCCAAAGCCAGAAGCCAGGAGCTTCTTCTGGGTCTCCCATGTGGATGCAGGGGCCCAAGGACTTGGGCCATCTTCCACTGTTTTCCCAGGCCACAGCAGAGAGCTGGAGTGGAGCAGCCGAGACTCGAACCAGTGCCCATTTGGGATGATAGCACCGCAGGCAGCGGCTTCACCTGCTATGCCACAGCCCCAAACCGATCTTAATTATTGTTGTTTGTCACATTATTATATTATGGTTATGGATATTTTTGTGAAGACTACAACAGAGATAAAGTGCCATGTCATCATCTCATTTCTGGGTACGAGATATCCATGTGACAACGCTGACTAAATTTCTTTGTTTGAAGAACATAGTCTTTAATAGTTTTCTCCACTATAATGTTAAAATTTTCCTTGCTGTAGCATAATTATTTTCTATTTTAGTGGTCTCCTGCATTTAAGACACATGAGCTAATAACTTAGGAGTTAATGAATTCCCATTTGAGAGGTGAACAAGAAATATTAAATATCATGGTCAAGGAGAATGTCTGTGGGAAACAGAAGAGATTTCATTGATCAATTCAGAATGCTATAACAAGATATCATATGACCTTCATTCAATCACTTTTGGCTTTAGGTAATAACTATCATCAAAAATGCCTAATGTCTGATAAAAATATTTGCTTAAATATTATTAATTCTAAATACTTTTAAAAATAGACTGATCCTTAAGTGATATTTTTGGTGATCTTGCTCTTTCATATTTAAAAACATTGTTGATACTTAACAAATATAATTTATAATATTGTTGATATGTGAAAATATAATTTATATCAGAAAAATAGTTCCCTCTAATACAACTTGTCTAAAAAAATGCATGTTTGATACAACTTTGCTTTAATATCAATTGGAAAATATGACAAAGGGATCTATTACTTTCATTTAATTTTTCTTTCTAATTTTCTACTCATAAGTGAAAACATTAAATGACAAAATTCAAATTAATGAAAATAATGGATCCAAAATTCAACCAATATAAAAGTCCACATTTCCAAAGAAGATCAGACTGATAAATTAGATAATATTTTGCCAAGTTTTATTGGTATTGGATTTTAAGTATCATGAATGCTAGCAGGAGATGCTCAGTAAATCACTTAATAAGGATTTAACATTCAGGAGTAAGGGTTAGTCATTAATTTCAAGATTCCTTAAGAGTAGAAAAGCATTTTTTTTTAATTTCAAGCACCAAGTTGCAGAATTCACATATTTCTTTTATTTAATCTGAAAAAACATATGACATTCAATCTACAGTTACAACCTACAGTTATACATATTCAAAGATAAGTCATTATAGCCCTGCGTACAATGGAATGTTGGTGGAAAAGTACACAGGCTTCTGGCATTGAAGAGAGCTACAGTACATGCTGCTCTACCCTCTCATCAAAAACAATTCTTGGAAACAGAATTCAGATTTTTTTTTCCCTGTCATTACCTCAGTATATTCTTCATGAAAAACAGACTCTTCTCATTTCAGCATTATCAGAATAATTGAAAAATGTGATTATTTGTTATTTATTTTAAAAATTAGTGCAGAATACTGAGAAGGTAAAGGAATAAAATGTCTACGTTGTTTTTAACTCCAATTCTCAGAAATACTCATATAAGCAAAAGATAAAATCAAGTCACAGATTGTGTTTGTTTAAATATCCAACTCTGGGAAATATCAGTACAATACATCTAAATTTTATAATCATTCGATTTATATTTTGTGTGTTTTGCCTTCACAGATTGTACCTCTTTTAAATTTTTTATTCACTGTGGGTCAACATGACCTAGGATGCAAGATCAGAGTACTCAATTTCTGAGTGCTTGAGTCAAAATGTCTCAGAAGTTCTGTGTGCTTGAAAGGAAGAAGTTACAGCCCTGCAGCCACTGCATCTGAGAGCAGGGACTTTAATGCATCCTGCTCTACCATAGCATGTCTTTCCACGCTTCCACTCTTTTAGACTGAGCTAGTATTAATATTCTTTATTTTATTCCGTAGTACCAAGTTTTTAACCTATTGTGGTATATAAAGTCTGTTTTGGTTTTTGATAAATATTTTTACTCATCCCCCCCCTGCCACGGTAGCTAACTATTAATGTGAAATGTACCTATGACCTGATCTAATCCTCCTCCAGGAAGGCACACAGTTAGCTGATCTTGAATAGTTTACTTTTTGGAGAAATGGGATCATTCTGTATTGTAGACACAGTGCATTTTTCTTTAAGATTTATTTATTTACTTGACAGGTAGAGTTACAGACGGAGAGAGGGAGAGACAGAGAGAAAGGTTTTCCATCCACTGTTTCACTCCCCAGTGGCCGCAAAGGCCAGAGCTGGGCTTATCTGAAGCCAGAAGCCAGGAGCCTCTTCTGGGTCTCCCATGCAGCTGCAGGGACCCAAGGACTTGGGCCTCTTCCACTGCTTTCCCAGACCATAGTGGAGAGCTGGATTGGAAGAGGAACAGCAGGGATACGAACCAGTGCCCATATGAGATGGTGGTGCCACAGGTGGAGACTTAGCCCACTAAGCCACAGAGCAGGCCTCTTTAGAAGACAACAAAAGGGATATCACATTGTACAGTACTACATTCTTGAAGAACACAGATTTTGCTGAATTCCTGTTAATAGTAGAGGCAGGCAGTGACGATTACGTTTTGGAGGGATTCCCATTATAGAAAAGCATTTTCATAATTAATACCTTGACATAACATAAACGAATAAATTACATGATTTGAGAGAGAGAAAGAGAAATGAAGGAAAGAAAAAAAAGAAGTGGAAAGCAAAGATACTAAACATAGAGTGCAGTTAGGCAATTATTTTTTAAGAGAAGAATCTTTTCTGAAAATCAATCTAAGCCATTATAGGTAGGGGGTCTCTATCTCTGCCTGAACTGAACACGGCTTCCTGCTGCTCCCGTTGAGAAAAAAGGCATTGTGATTTCCAGTGTAATTTCAAACCTTGTGATGTGAGGCTGGCAGTCTGCCCTTCCAGCATGCTAGAAGAGCTCACACCTGAACGAAAGGCAATTTCACCTCTGTCGCGGGGTGACGTTAGAAAATGTACTCTTCTCCAAGAAAGATAATACAAAATCTTATCTCACAAACACAAAACATTGCAGGACGTTTATTGAATCTTAACTTTAAGTCTCTACTATGCTATGTCTTGTGTGCTTAATAGACAATCAAGAAAAAATTGAATTTGGGAAATGTCATTAAATTTGTCAAATTTAATGAAATTAACTACTGAATATGTTTGAATAGCTGCTTGAATAATGACAATAAGGGTATGTATTGTTTAATTTGTTGAGGTCTTAAGCCCGAGGCTGGCCCTTGACCAGTACAGGCACTCCCCGACAAGGCGGCAAACGGGAGAGGTAAGGTCGATAGGTCAAGCACACCGCAGCATCCGTGAGTTCTGTGGAAGCAGGAACTACTTTATTGAGGAAGTATACAGGCTTATAAAGCTTACGAAAGACATGCACAGTAGGGGAGCCAATCAGCCAAAAGGTCATGCAGGCGTGGGTGGACCATGCACATGGGCATCTTAAGCAAAGTATAAGGATCACGCACTGTCCACGTGTCTGGAACTAAAGCGGACCTATCCCTGCCGGTGGTCTGATCTTACATAGCTTAACCACAGCAGCCGCAGACATGCCCCTTGAATATCTGCCAGGTGCCATATTGTAATGGAGGTTTTAGGCAATGTCAAACACAGTTATCATGAAATTCAGAGCAGTGAGAAAATTTATTAATTAGTTCCAAAATCTATGAAAAAGGAGAAAATTTAGTTATAAACAATGAAAATTAGGAGTTTAACTATTAAGTAACTCATCCATTGGAAAGGCAGTCTGAAAATGTACTTAAATATCAGAATAATGAGTAGCTGTGCCTACTTAATTCTTTCAGACAGCATTGGCTGGCATGATTTGGGATTATGAATAAATTATTTTAAAATAATTTCATTTTCCTACTTTTACAAATTTATTACAAATTTTCAACTACTATACTTCATTTTGCAGATTTAAATGAGTATGAGTGCTGAGACTAGGTTAACTGTATCCATCAGCGATGCCAGTAGCAACAGAACTCTCATAAGAGGTCTGTTCATTTTGTCATTTTCTATCATTGCTTCTCTGGTGGAGAAGAATGGGACTGTTCCCTCTGTTTCCTTTTCTCTGTGAAATGTTGAAGCAGAGGGTTTAGTGCTCCCCCACTGACTTCAGCCATACTTTTGAAGTCTGCAGGAATGATGAAATTCACTTGATAAAGTTCCTTTGTCCTCAACTTACATAGAATTTTAGAAACTCAGACCTATTATAATAATTATGTTAGTATAATTAAAATTACAAAGAATAGAATGCATGCAAGGGGTATAATTGATTAGTATATCACTCAGAAGCACCAGTAAGCCTAATTTTCCTTTTTCTCATGCCATGTGTGAGATCTGATTCTTAATTATGACTTTATTGAGAAATAGAGACTATTCATTGTGACTTTTTAAAAAAATCTAATTCACTTATCTTCTATTTATTTGAGATCAGAGACATATAGACTGACAGAACTGGTTCACTCCCCACTGCCCTCAACAGCAAGGACCAGGCCAGGCCAAAGTTAGAGCAAGGGTCTCATTCCAGGTCTCCCACATAGCTGGCAAGGACCCAACTACTTTGGCCATCACCACTGCTTCTCAGGCTCTACTCTGACAGTAACCTTAAATCAGAAGCAGGAGCTCAAATGCAGGTATCCTAATTGCCAGGCCAAAGATCCGCCTGTTGTAATTTTTAATTGTTCCTTACATTATAGTAATAATATCATTGAGGCCTATGTATGTCATAGTGAGTTAAGATGCTGCTTAAGGCCGGCACCGTGGCTCAATAGGCTAATCCTCCTCCGCCTTCGGCGCCGGCACACCAGGTTCTAGTCCCGGTCGGGGCGCCGGATTCTGTCCCGGTTGCCCCTCTTCCAGGTCAGCTCTCTGCTATGGCCAGGGAGTGCAGTGGAGGATGGCCCAAGTGCTTTGGCCCTGCACCCCATGGGAGACCAGGAAAAGCACCTGGCTCCTACCTTCGGATCAGCGCGATGCGCCGTCCGCAGCGGCCATTGGAGGGTGAACCAACGGCAAAAGGAAGACCTTTCTCTCTGTCTCTCTCTCTCACTGTCCACTCTGCCTGTCAAAAATAAAAAAAAAACTAAAAAAAAAATAATAAAAATTTTAAAAAAAGATGCTGCTTAAGAGGCTGGGCTGCCATATGAGTTTAAGTCCCAGCTGTTCTACTTCTCATTCAGCTCCCTGCTAATAACTCCTGGAAATGCAGTGGGAAATGGCCAAAGTGCTTGGGCTCCTGTCATTCATGTGGGAAACTGGATGGAGTTCTAGGTTCCTGACTTGACCTGGCCAAGCTATGACCACCACGGCCATTTGGGGAGTGAACTGATGTAGGCAGGAATACAGGTTAAAATTGATCAGGTTTGTGAGCTAAAAGACCTCGCTTTCACCATGCCCCTGTGGACCTCATGCCCCTTCCTGGCCACACCTGTGCACCCACTGGCCAATCAGGTTAATTAAACACTCTCCTTTGGAAGTGGATTGAAAGCTTGAGACACTGGGACATGGTGTGCCCCCTCTCATTTCCTTGGCTTTTTGCGATTGCAGTGCTGGCTGCTGCCCTGTGCCTCCAGGGTGTGTGGCCTTGGGGCCACCTGCCCCATGCTTCCTGGCCTAGATGCTCCTCCATGTGGCTGGCTCCTGGTACTCAGTATGAATCCAGATTTATCTCACTCACATAGACAGGGCCCTCATTCTCCTATGCATTTCTCTCACTGAATAAAAGCTTAAAAATGTACCATGCTGCCTCATTTATCTATGCCAGTATTCAGAATTCTTCTCTAAATATTAGGCAAGAACTCACATGGGCTTATTAATATTGGAGATTTATTAATAAGCATACGGTGATATTGTATGGCACCCATATTCCGATTTCATATGGCACACCAGATGGGACTTTTGGGGAACTTTAAGGGGGCCATATTCTGATACCATATTTTGGGGGCTTATTCCAATATCAGAACTGGCAAATGGAAGATTCTCTCTCTCTCTCTCTCTCTCTCGCTCTCGCTTTCTAACTCTATCCTTCAAATAAATAATTCCTTACAGATAAAAGAAAATATATCAATGGCCTTTCTGCATGATTGACACAGAGATGGGATAATTTATGAAATAACCAAATAAACTATTAGAAATTGAGATTTAATGCATGTACAATAGTTTTCTAAATATTTAAGGGATAGAAATTATATTAAAAAGTTTGCTGTTTTAAAAACTTAAATTTACAAAGAGTAAGTGAAGTACTTAATGTCTTTAGTAAATTTATAGAGTTATACAAAAGATCTACCACCTAGTATCTACTCCCTAACTGGCCATAATAACCGGTACTGGGCCAGGCTGAAACCAAGAGCCAGGAACTTCTTCCAGGTTTCCCATGTGGTAAATCTACCGTCTAGTTTAAATAATTTCTGTTACTCCAAAATGTTCCTTAGTGTCTATTTTCCATCAATCTCTTCTCTTGCTTTCAGCCCCAGGCAGCTAGTGATCTCCTTCTGTCTTTATAGGTTTGCCTTTTCAAGAAATTCCTTAGAAATGCAATAAGTTTTTTTGCATCTGTTCTCTTTCATTCAGCATAAGGTTTTTGAGGTTTATCTGTGTTAAACCATATGTCTGAAGTTTGTTCCTTTTCATTGCAGAATAAAATGAATGAATATGCAACATCTTATTTATCCATTCACAGTGACAGTCATTTGGGTTATATCATGTTTTTCTCTTATTAATACAGATTGTACTGCTGTGAACATTTACTTACATGCACATATTGGTCAGCTGTTTGTTGCTACAGTGAAATACTTCAGAGAAAGGCTTGGAAGTTCAAAGTGCAGGATCAGTTGGTTTGGCCTCTGGTGATCTTTTTTTTTGCTGCCAGACTCCTGAGTCAGCACAGAATATCACAAAACATCTGTTTTTAAAGAAGCAAAATATTTCTATGTATGTCAATGTGATCACTTATAAGGGCATCAAGATTCAGTCCCTGTGTCCACCATGAATCTCAAATGCCCCAAAGCTTTCAAACACAGAGTGCGATAATTTTACCAATGCACACAAAAAAACAGGTGGAGAGGAAATCATTTTTTAAGTTTTATTTTATTTATTTGAATGGAACATTTACATAGGGGTGGTGCTACGGTGCAGTGGGTTAAAGCCCCAGCCTGCAATGCTGGCATCCCATAAGGGTGCCAGTTCAAGTCTCAGCTGCTCCACTTCCAATCCAGCCCTCTGCTATGGCCTGGGAAAGCAGTGGAGGATGGCCCAAGTGCTTGGACCCCTGCCACCTGCGTGGGAGAACCAGAAGCTCCTGGCTCCTGGCTTCGGGTTGTGGTCATTTGGGGAGTGAACCAGTGGATGGAAGACCTCTCTGGCTCCACCTCTCTCTGTAACTCTCTTTCAAATAAAATAAATAAATCTTAAAAAAATTTACAAAAAAAGGAGAAGAAGAAAGGCACAGTTTCAAAGAGAGAGAGAGGGAGAGATGGAGAGAGAGATCTTCCATCCACTGGTTCATTCCCCTATTGGCCACAATAACTGGAGATGGGCCAGGCTGAAATGAGGAGCCAAGAGCTTCTTCCAGGTCTCCCACCTGGGATGCAGGGGCCTAAGCATTTGGGGCATCCTCTACTCCTTTCACAGCTACATTAGCAGGGAGCTGGATTGGAAGTGGAGCATCCAGAACTTGAATCAGTGCCCATATGGGCTTTGCAGATGGCAGCTTAACTTGTTATGCCACAACACCAAACCCAGGATATATGTCACTTCATGAATTTGAAACAAATGAAAAGATAGACATTGTTTAAATAAATGGTAAAGCAGAACCTGAAAATAATTTTAAAAAGAAAAATTATTTGGCCATTAATTTCTTTGAACTTAAATTTTCAAGGATTGAGGGAATAGCTTATATTTGAATTAGTTTTATAGCTTTGATAATGAGGGAATTCATATTTCTCTAGTTTGAGAATTATTGTAGAACTTGCATAATATTTTATCATAATATTATTATTATGATGCTATTATTATTTGAGCTGTACAATCTTTACTGATAAGTTATTAACATAGTTGCTTTCTATGTGCTTAAAAACAAAAAAAAATCTGCGGGCCAGCACTGTGGCTCAGCGGGTTAATGACCTGGCCTGAATGGCCGGAATCCCATATGGGCGCTGGTTCTAGTCACAGCTGCTCCACTTCTGATCCAGCTCTCTGCTATGGCCTGGGATAGCAGTAGAAGATGGCCCAAGTCCTTGGTCCCCTGAACCCGAGTGGGAGACCTGGAAGAAGCTCCTGGCTCCTGACTTCGGTTCGGCGTAGTTCCGGCCGTTGCGGCCAACTGGGGAGTGAACCATCAGATGGAAGGCTTCTCTCTCTCCGCCTCTCCTCTCTCTGTGTAACTCTGACTCTTAAGTGAAAAATGAGTAAATCTAAAAAAAAATCTGGAGTAAAATTGTGATGTATAATTCACTTTAGATTCCTGGAGACAATAGCTGAGTAGTCCTACAGCATAAAAGATAAATAAGTTGAGATAGAAAGGGGGAAGTAGCTTCCAGAGTGGAGCAGGACTCTGGGTGAATTGGTGGTTTCTATTCTTCCCTTGAGTGGGCATGGGGCCAGATCCACACTGACCTTAGGTTTGGTTGTTAAGCCCAGTGTACTGTATTTAATAAGCTAGAGGTGTGCCCAGAGCAAGTTCTCTTTCACCTCACTACTCATTTCCCTGACAGGCAAAGAATTTCTGTCCACTCCTCTGGAGAGTGCACAAACTAAATAGTACTGGATTTAAAAAAAATGTCTATTTCTTCTCAATTCATTTAAAACCAATAACAGGAGCCATGACCCATTTAAGCACCGACATTGGTGAGGGATTGAATCCATTGCATCATGCAATCATTGTATTAAAATCCTGCAGTAGTGAATTAACACTGATTTTTTTCCCTTAGATATATACTCCCAAAGTAAAGTGCATGTTCCCCACCGATTGTGCTTCTTTTTTATTTATTTTTTGATTTTATTTATTTATGTGAAAGAGTAACAGAGAGAGCAACACACACAAGGGGGAGGGGAGAGAAAGAGAGAGAGAGAGAATCTTCTATCTTGTAATTCACTTCCCAAATGCCCACATGGGTTGGGGATGGAGCAGGCCAAAGCCAGGACCTAGGAGCTTTATCTGGGTCTTTATTTGCCACAGGGGTGCAACAGGCCATCTCTCTGCCTTCTCAGGCAGAAAAGCAGAGGTTGGATTTGAAGTGGAGCATCTGGGACTCAAACCTGTGCTCACAGGAGATGCCAACTTCTCACGCCTTGGCTTAACCTATTGTGCCCCAATGCTAGCCCCTAGTTGTGTTTTGTTTTGTTCTGTTTTGTTTCCATTAAGATTACCTAGGAAAGTCTCACTTCCCCACTTGTAAAGAAGGAGACCACTCTCAAAATATTTTGGTTATTTCTAGTTCAGTTCAAAAGCAAAAAAATTGGAGGATTCTTTGAATTTTCTAGTTTGGAATTACCAATATCATACACAGATACATGCACACCCTTCATCTGAATCTGTCAGTCAATTATCATTAGGTTGGATGGAAGAACTAATGATTTGAGTACCAGTAAACTATCAGGATTTGGGTACATCTTTAAAAATGTAATATAAAGCGTGTTTTGTTACATGTAACAGAGTTAATGACATTAAAAATTAAAAACAAATTTTCTTCAAAAATGTTATTTTACCATAATTTTTCCAGAGAACTGAAAGTTCATTTTATTTGTAAATTCTCAAAAAATTAATACATTGGTAGGATTCTTACAATGAGGATGCATAAAATACACCAAAATGGAGGATTAACTATGACAAACTAAGAAAGCTTGCACTCACCTGTTGACTTCACTTTAACACATTTTCCTATAAAATTAGAATTATTTTGTAAACAAATCTAGCACACTTTAACCTTCCTTTTTCTTTCGTACATTGTTAACTAATGGTTTAAAATGAGTTATAATTTTAGCACACATATCTTTCTGGGACTTGAATAAAGGCAAAGTCTACTTTAGAACAAATATAGTCAAAGAATGTTATGCTAGTATGTTCATGATTTAAACTACAAGGGGAAAAATCTGCAAACTAACCAAAAATGTGGAAAAATATTAGTATTGCTAAGACATACTTTATTACCTTGCTGCTGTTGGTTCTATACTTCCATATTCATTGACACTAAATTATTGACTTTCTAAAGCAAAATCTGCATGACTTATCCATGTTTATTATCTGAAAATTGAAAATAAACCAAGAAATTAAATACAAACAATTCTCAATCTCACATTCTAGTGCTGTTTAAAAATGAAATAAATGTTTTACAGGAAGTTGAGCTATTTTTTGTTTTGTTTTTTGTTTTGTTTTGCTTTTTCTTATGACCCTAGAGATGGAGGGAAGCTTGCCTTTGAGATGCTGCTGTCTGAGAACTCTTCGGAAGCCTTGTTATAATCCCCATGGCCACCCTTGCTTCTGGGTCTTTTCACTAGTATCACATGATATTTTGTTCTGAAATTTAATCTCTGTTCTGCAGTCTGTAAGCCAAGATTTGTAAATCTGAAATTTCTACCTAAAATTCATTTGCTAATAAAATTTTACATCTGCAAACATTTTCCAATGATCGTATACATTGCAGAGTAAGGAATTATAGATCAGTTAACTTTATGTTTATCAAAGTTCTTTGAGGAATAAGGAACAATGCAAGGCATGTAATTATTGCTATTTAAGTGTTTTCTTTTTTTTTTTTTTTTTATCTTGGTTATGCCACACCTAGAGCTCCATCTCTGGCCCCTCCCCAAGAGACTCCCTTTTCTTCTGCCTAAGTCCCTGCACCAGGCTCCTAAGTCCTTCAATGTTTGTCTAAAATTCTAGAAAAAAAAATCCCTCTTCTATGCAACGTAAAGAGTTTATATTGAAAGGCTTTTGTTCTTCTCTTGAATCCTCTTTTTCTCTATTTCAATGGTTTATGATTTCTGTCTGCTGCCAGTAGATGATTTATCTGGACATGCTTCAGTTTTCTGACCTCAGGAGAATTTTCATAACAGCTATTGTTTATACTTTCATTTATTTATAAGATATACATAAAATGGGGTATTGCTGTATATTTTAAACATATAATCTAGTGTTTGTTTTCAACTATATATCATGAACCTTTTCCCACAAATATTCATCAACATGAATCTATAGTGACATAAGTTCATGCATCCAGAAAAACATGACAACAATAAGATGAAGTTTTCTTATGAACAAGACAGTTTTATTTTATATTAAGACAAAGTTTTGTAAAAATGAACATTAAACCAAATGGTGTGATCTAACTTCCAAACTGTTTTAAGATGTATTATCATAAAATAGCTTGTGAGGGAGTGGGCATTTGTCACAGCAATTGAGATACCAGTTAGGATACCTGTGTTTTTCTGTTTCAGCTCTGGCTCCTAATTTCAACTTCCTGTTAGCGTCCATCTTGCGAGGCAGTAGGTATTAGGTCCTGTAACTGGGTTAATAGCAGTGATATTGAAGACCTCAGTTGAATTCCCAGCTCCTGGCTTCAGTCTCAGCCTACCAGTAGTTGTTTTTTTTTCACATTTGTGGAGTGCACCAGAGACAACAGCTTTCTGTTCATCTATCTGTTACTATCTCTCTGCCTCTCAAATAAATAACTTTTTTTTAAAACTAAAATAGTACATGAAATGTATTCTCAGGCTATTACACCTAAAATTGATCTGTGATACTGGCTGTACCTTTCATCAGTTTGTAAGTCTATAATCTTTTTCATATTTATTCTTTATATATATAAATTTGGGTGTTTCTATGTGTAACTGACCTGCATATCAGAACTTTATATTCAGTGGCACTCTTTAAATACAGCAAGCTATTTATATGAATGGTTTTCCAAAAAAAAAAAAAAAAAAAAAAAACTAAAGCGTACTTCATTTTGAGTTGGTAATTACTGCCTCACTCTGTTTCCCAAAGACATAATTACTCAAAAAAGAACAGGAGGACAAGGCCTGTTCTATAGCTCCATGAAATTTGAAGACAGGTGGGAAATGCTCCTGGGTCTTGATAATTGGGAGATGTGGTCCTTGTTCTTGGAAAGACTGAAACACAGAGGACAATAATACTTCAGAAATCTTCAGATTTGTCTGGTATAATTGAGCTTTCTCTTTTTTAACCCAATTTTCACAATGCTTTTTACTTCACAAGTCAGTTGGAGAACACTAGCATGAATTCATTGCCATTATCTCTTTTTTATGCTTTCTGTTTGGAAGATAATAGCTAGCCTTGTTTTAATGTTGAGCATAGGTCGCAGCCATAAAATAGACATGTTATCATAGAATATAAAAACACTGTTCAAAGTAATATGACTTCTATATACGCCTTAGCCACACAGGAAGAATATAAACCCTTAACAAAAGAAAAAAGTAAGAAAATAAAAGCATTATTTTTCCTTGAATCATTTAGTGATATTTATTTCAAAATGACCTTTTAGGAAAAAGAAAAGAAAGATGGTTGTTCATGATTGCTCATGATAGTTAGTGGTATGAGTGTTGTGAGATAGTTATATTATTTTAAATATTCTTAACTTATGAGAGAGAATGATAGAGAGAGAAACTCCCATCAACTGGTTCATTCTCCACAAGTCTGAAATGGCCAGGGAGGTGAAACATGGAGTCAGGAACTCAGTCTAGGTCTCCTACATGGATGACAGGCACTCAATTCCCTGATTCCTTCCAATGCTTCCCAGGGTCTTCCTTAGCAGGAAATTGGAGTCAAGAGCTTGAACTCCAATACAGGACATGTGCATCTCAACTGGCATCTTAGCCAACATGCCAAACATGGCTCTTAAATTATTTATTTTTAAATATAAATTGGAAAAGCTAGAAAAGTTGAGCTGAAATTAAAGGTGCCCTTGAAATAAAATACAATACTGAAAATAACAGATGATTTATAATAGAAATAATTCCATGCACAGATAGTCTAATGATATATATGACATGGTTGATACTAGAAATCAATAAAAGGATGAACTTGTAAATACAGCGTTGGGATAGGTTTTGTGGAGCAGCAGGCTAAGGCGCTACTTAGGACACTGGTATCGCATATTGGAGTACTGGTTCAAGCCCTGCTACTCAGCCTCTCATCTAGCTTTCTGCTAATGTACAGATGATGATTCCAGAACATGGGTCCCTGCCACCCTCCTATGAGAGCAAGTTAGATTTCCTGGTACCTGACTGAGGCCTGGCCCAGTGCTGGCTACTGCAGGCATCTGGGGAGAAAACTAGCAGATGGAAGATATCTCCCTTGCTCTCTCTCTCTCACTCTTACTCTTGCTTTCTCTCTCTTCTCTTCTCTTTCTCTCTCTCTCCATCTGTCCGCATTTCTCTGACACCTGTCTTTCAAGGAAATAAATAATTAATAATTTAAAAATGAATAAAATGTTATTTAAAATATTCGATATCCATATATGGATATAATTAAATTGGTCCCTACAGCACAACATACAGAAAAATCAATTATTTGTGTATCAGCCACCTACATGTAAAGAAAAAAATTATGAAAATCTTAGAAAACTAAAAAAGGAATATTTTCATAACATGGGATAAGAAATAACTTCTTAGGAACAAATAGTTATTAATTATAAAGGAAATGACTAATGCATTCAATAATATTCAGCAAATCATTAATTTATTAAGGCACTGTAGAAAATGCTGACCATAAACAAATACTTGCAATACATCTATCTTGCAAACTAACTGATAGGCAAAGTATTAAAAATCCCTATTGTCAATTTGATAGACACAGTGGACCCATTTAAACATAAACAACCTTATATGGGCACTTAACAAAAGTGTAAATCCATTTAGGCAATCCACAAGTGAAAAGAAGCCAGCAAGTTAGTAAAAGATTCAAACTAAAATCACAGTGTAATTCTACTATATTCACAGAAAACTGGAATAAATATAAAGTTTTATTTAGCTAGAATGTAGAGTAAGAAGAAAATTCATAGGCTATTATGACTTGCAAACTCTTATTCCTATTTTGGAAAATGGTTGAATGGTTCTGCTAAATTTACATTTTTATCTAGCATCCAACAATTATTTTTAATGATAAATTTATACTTTAAGTAAATTCTTAAACATTTACATTAGAATAACTAATGGAAGAGTATACTTAGAAGCATTATTTGTTATAGAAAGAGCAGAAAATGATGTGCTGCCACCAATAGCAGAATGGACAGATGAACTATTATTTTATACAGTGAATTACTTCAATGATACAGTGTGTGTGATAATAAGTATAGCCCATATAGCCAAATTACATAAATTCATGTCTGACATCCATAAATAATAAGCTCATATTGATTTTATTATATTTTAATGGAATGAATAGTTAATATCATCTTATCATATTGTGACAACAATGAAAGTGAATGAACTATAATTAACACCAAATAGCATAATTCTATTAATGTGCAGCAACAAAAAAGACAAACTATAAGGTATGCAGTGTAATTCCATTTATATAAAGTCAGAGACAGCCAAACTAAATCATCTTAGAGGATACAATGACATGTAGTAAATCTAAAACAAAGTAAACAAATTTATATACATATATATGTGTGTGTTGTATATTTATGTTTATATATGTCTAAAGGGTTAGTCCAGTTATTTCTTCTGGGATTCGTAAGTGGTTGTGATCATAAAAAACAGCATCTTGGCCGGCACTGTGGCTCACTAATCCTCCGCCTGCAGTGCTGGCACCCCAGGTTCTAGTCCCATTTGGGGCGCCGGATTCTGTCCCGGTTGCTCCTCTTCCAGTCCAGCTCTTTGCTGTGCCCCAGGAGGGCAGTGGAGGATGGCCCAGGTCCTTGGGCCCTGCACCTGCATGGGAGACCAGGAAGAAGCACCTGGCTCCTGGTTTCAGATTGGCGCAGCGCACTGGCCATAGCGGCCATTTAGGGAGTGAACCAACGGAAGGAAGACCTTTCTTTCTGTCTCTCTCTCTCACTAACTCTGCCTGTCCAAAAAAAACAAAACAAACAAACAAACAAACAAACAAAAAACCAGCATCTAGCTTACTGGAAAGTGACTAAATTGTGAACTGAATGCACATTGGGTTCATTCATTCAATCTGTTCATTTGCATCTTATGTGCTATTCTATATGCATGATATATCTCATTATTAAAGTACATGAACAACAAGGATGACACGCAAATTCGTGAAGCATTCCATATTTTTATACTAAAGTACATGAACAAAAATAACATTAACTCTACACAGTAACAATATCAAACCTACATCCAAAAATGATTTCTTGAATGGCAAAAGGATGAATGTCCAGCCAAAAATTATGTATATGTCAAGAGGAACATGGTACTTGTAATGAGCTGCATTCAGACAAGAGTGTGATGGAAAACTATTATTTCTTGCTTTGCAGACTCAGTGAATGTAGTTATGGTTACATTTAATGAAATGTTTCAAGTTAATAATTTTGCTTTCCCTTGACAATGATATTTTCTTGGGTCTTTTTTTAAAAAAAATATTTATTTATTTATTTATTTATTTGAAAGGCAGGGTTCCAGAGAGGCAGAGGCAGTGTCAGAGTCAGAGAGAGAGAGAGAGAGAGAGATCTTCCATAGGCTGGTTCACTCTCCAAATGGCTGCAATAGCCAGGGCTGGGCAGATCCGAAGCCAGGAGCCAAGAGCTTTTTCTGGGTCTCCCACTTGTGTGCAGGGGCCCAAGCATTTGGACCATCTTCTACTGCTTTTCCAAGCTATAGCAGAGAGCTGGATGGGAAATGGAGCAGCTGAGTCTGGAACTAGCACTCATATGAGATGCTGGCACTGCAGCCAGCCGCTTTACCCGCTACACCACAGCCCTGCCCCTCTTTGAGTCACATATTTCACTGAGGCTGGAAAGTTTGTTTTGTTTGTTTTATAGGTTGCTGAAAGTATGTGCAATGCTTATTGAATAACACATCCATTGTGTAAAGAAGCCACACTTAAGAGAAGATAGCTTGGCAGAAGTAGAAGTTTCAAAGTGTACTAATTATCTGACTGTAACTCTTTTAAGTTCAAATTATAGTTGTGAATGTGTCACAGTAAAACGGAGTACCACAGCTGAGTTGAGAAATTGTTTTGAGACTATGGTTTGTACATGAACCAGGTCCTGGCTAGCTTGAGATGCTTCTCCCAGCACTAGCCTCAAATCATTCCAATTATGATTTTTCTACCATCATCATTATCTATATTTGGATGACATCTGACTCTTTGAATTTGTTTTTAAATATTTTTATTATGTTTTACTTATTTTTTATGATTTATTCAAAGAAAACTGGATTTGGACTTAAATCCTGTGGAGAAAAAAATCGTATTTTTTTTAAAAACCTGCCACTACTGAGTCCAGGGTGTTACACTATAAAAATATAAGAATAGCATCTGGATTCCTACAACCTGTATGAAAGGAAATGGGCATTTATATAATTTTGACATAAGCAGATACACAAGCTTAAATTTAGTCTAGTTGATATGACTGTTACATGATACCACCAACTCCAACCAAAGAATGGATGAAGAAATTATTTTTGCCTGTTTATTCCTAACAGAGACAATTTATAGTAATGTTGGAGAGATTTAAAAGCCCTGATAAACAGTGCCTTTCACTATATAGGTTGGAAAATTTTCACTGATAGTAAGTGCAAAATATTAGAATATATAGCATTAGAATGTATGTTTTTGTGTGAGTCTGGGAATTGTTCCACATAGAAAGAGGTTATTGATAGGTGTTAAAGAGAGCAATACACTGAAACTTCTTTTCTGTGTCCATATTAAATGCTTCGAGGGATATTGGAAGCTGCCTGGTTCAAAAATTATTCCTTTTAAGGAATTTGGGCTTCTAACAGGATACAAATTTGCATAAGGTAATATAGCTTGATATTAAGGACTAGCATCTCAGTCTGCTAACTTTGAATTTTTAAAATTTATATTTGACATTATATTGTAAAAATTGAGTTTATGAAGGTATGTATATATTTTCCAGTATTAACATTTTCTCTAAGCTTCTTTGCTCTTAGTTTCAGAAGTAGTTTTGTGGGATACAATATGAAATGAAATATCATTTTATGATTATATAAAATGTTATATAAATGAGTCCTGTCACAACCAAAGACTCTATTCTGAACTGAGATTTGATAGCCATACAGAAATAGCACGATGACTCATCAGCAGTGGCTCTCTAGAAAGGCCAGAAGCTTGTTTAAAAGTTAATAAAATTTCTTCACCTTATTCTCATTAGTCTTGGCTGACAGTCTCAATCACAATTCCACACAGACTAAAATAGAATCATGGAAATTTCAAAAGGCTGCATGACTAGAGGTAAAATCTGCCAATGCAGATAGCCAAGCCTATTAGCTTGCAACATTTACTGAGTGCTGTCAATAGGACAGGTGTTGGAAATCCATGACAGTGATGAATGAAGCACTCCTCTCTCCTCCAAAAAAGAGAAAAAGTTCATAGCCTAGAGAGGGAGAATTAACACATAGAATCTCTTGGGGTCTTATCGACTTACCAACTGGCAACATCTGTATCACCGTATGTCACCTTCAATTAATGATTTAATTCCCATTTTACTGATAGAGAAATTGAGGTGCAGACTGTTGAGTGAACTGAACAGATCAATTATCTGTTTTAGTTGCTATGTTTGTGTATTTTATTTTATATGTTCTGCATATACAGAAGGCAGTCAAGTAAAGGGTAATATTCTCCTCCAGGGGTATTACTTCCTGCAAGTTGGTATTTTAGAACATATAAGAATCCTTTGCACTTTTCAATAGTTTAAACAAACTAATCAGTCATGGTACCTATCAAAAATTCTTGCTAATTGTACATTTTTTTTTTGCAATTTCTAGTATGTATCTTCCATTTTTAAAAGATTCCTGGTATGCATGCCATATGCCGAGAGCTGAATATTACTCATTAGAATGTTTTTCATAGATACTTTACAAAAAGATCCTAAAATTTTTTAGAATGAATTATTTTTTCTTTTGCTTCTTCAGGTGAAAAATTGAGCCTAGAAAAGTAAAACAATTTCAGAAGGAGACAATGCTGGATAGTTACTCGCAAAGATTGGCAGTAAGCAGGATGGGGAGTAAGGAATAAAATCTAAGTTTCTGACTCTTACATATTACTGTTTTCTTATATTGTTTATTTTCTAAATAGATATTTAAATAAAGGTCCAACATACTGTCTCAGGAAATGTTGGTAGATTATATTTATTAAACAAATATTATTTATTGATCATAATACTCATTCCTTGGAGCTATGGATATATCTATATTTATTAATTTCTATCTTAAAATTCATTATGCTAATTACCCCAAAATAGTCATCCCTAACTATAAAATGAATGTTGTACTAAAGTGCAAGTAATGAAAGATTAAAACAATGCAGACTCACTAGAGAATGGCATTTAAACGTTTGAATACTTGAATACAATTCTGTATTTGTATTAATAGTAACGAATTTATTTAGAATATAATAAATGCTTAGCAAGTGATAAACACTTAACAAATATTAGGTAAATGATTTTCTTTTCTTTTCTTTTCTTTTCTTTTCTTTTTTTTTTATTTTGACAGAGTGGATAGTGAGAGAGAGAGACAGAGAGAAAGGTCTTCCTTTTGCCCTTGGTTCACCCTCCAATGGCCGCCATGGCTGGCGCGCTGCGGCCGGCGCACTGTGCTGATCTGAAGGCAGGAGCCAGGTGCTTCTCCTGGTCTCCTATGGGGTGCAGGGCCCAAGCACTTGGGCCATCCTCCACTGCACTCCCGGGCCACAGCAGAGAGCTGGCCTGGAAGAGGGGCAACCGGGAAAGAATCCGGCGCCCCGACCAGGACTAGAACCTGGTGTGCCGGCGCCGCAAGGTGGAGGATTAGCCTAGTGAGCCACGGCACTGGCCGGTAAATGATTTTCAAAACAGGTTTATGAGATTGGCACTATTAATAATTTATTTTATATATGCACAATCTGGATTCCAGGAGGTTAAGTAATTTGCTACCTATCATTCTTTTTTTTTTATTTATTTAATTGGAACTCAGAGTTACACAGAGAGAAGGAGAGGCAGAGAAAGAGAGAGAGAGAGAGAGAGAGGAAGAGGTAGAGAGAGAGAGAGAGAGAGAGAGAGAGAGAAAGAGGTCTTCCATCTGCTGGTTCACTCCTCAGATGGCTGCAATAGCTGAGCTACACCAATCTGAATCCAGGAGCCAGGAGCTTCTTCCGGGTTTCCCACATGGGTGCAGGGGCCCAAGGACTTGGGCCTTCTTCTACTGTTTTCTCAGAAGAGTTGGATCAGAAGTGGAGCAGCTGGGACTCAAACTGGCGCCCACATGGGATGCCAACACTTCAGGCAGCAGCTTTGCCCACTATGCCACAGTGCCGACAACCTCTACCTATCATTTCTTAAGAGATGTTTCTGGACTGGTACTGTGCAATATAAACTAAGCCTCCACCTGCGGTGCTGGCATTCCATATGGACCCTGATTTGATTCCTGGCTCTCCTCTTCTGATCCAGCTCTCCTCCAGCCTGGGAAAGCAGTGGAAGATGTTCCAAGTGCTTGGGTCCCTACACCAACATGGGAGACCTGGACTAAGCTCCTGGCTCCTGGCTTTGGATTGGCCCAGCTCCAGTGGATGCAGCCATTTGGGGAGTGAACTAGCAGATGGAAGACCTTTCTCTCCATCTGACCCTCTGTCTGTAACTCTATCTCTCAAATAAATAAATAATTTTTTTAAGAAAAAAAGAGATGTTTCATTGATGTTTTATATATTCCTCATGGAAAAATGATGGTGTCCAACCTTAATTTGTTAAGGCTCTCAAACTATTAATTTAAAAATGGAAATGTTATATTAATAATTTTATTAATACTACTGACAGACCAAATAGCTAACATTTTCTAAATATTGTGTGATGATTTAAGGCACATGGATTGAGATTGATCTGTCATGTATAAACTTTGTATCCTTTAGCAAAGTTTAACCCTCTGATGAACATGAGATTCTCATCTCTAAAACAGAGACACTGGGGCTGATGCTGTGGCCTATCGGGTACATCTGCTGCTTGCGGTGCCAGTAGTGGCATCCCATATGGGCACTGGTTCGAGTTCTGGCTGCTCCACTTCCCATTCAGTTCCCTGCCGTGGCCGGGAAAGCAGGAAATGATGGCCGAAGTGCTTGGGCCCCTGCACCCACGTGGGAGACCCAGAAGGAGCTCCTGGCTTCCAGTTGGCTCAGTTCCAGCCTTTGCAGCCATTTGGGGAGTGAACCAATGGATGGAAGACCTCTCTCTGCCTCTGCCTCTGCCTCTCTCTCTGTAACTCTGCCTTCCAAATAAATAAACAAATCTTTAAAAGTAAATAAATAAATAAAATGGAGGCACTGATCTGACTTGATGTGATTAAGACATAAAATATCCAATTAATAAACAGTCAATATTATAACATTCTGCTATTTTTTCTATTGTTTCCATTTCTATTGCAAAATTTAAGATCTATTACCTGACTTACAACTACAAAAAAAGATAAGCAAAGAGATTTTTGTCTCTACAAAATGGATACACTTTAAATTGAAGTTTTGTTGTTGGATATATAAAACAATCATTAAGGAATTTAAATACAACATGTTTTTTAATAGCTCTGTAGGCTAACAAGTCAGGTATGTAGACAACCGCTTGTAACTGTGTATCATTTATGCTGTATCCTGTTCCTTGTGCCTTTAACCCAACCATTAATGTGTGTCTTGAGCATAACAAGCAAGGCCACTCAGTACTCAGAAGTGTATAATGAAGAATCAGATTCACTGATAGCATATATGTTGTTGAAAAATGAAAAAGGTGAATGGTACTGACATGCATGATCTTGCTTTCAAAGTTCCTTCAAAACTGTGATATCTGCTCATTTATTATCATCTGTCTGTTAATGGTAAATACATGGTTCAATAAATTAAAACCTTCTCCAGTGGGCTTCACCTTCATTATGTTAATGCAGATATAGAAGGTTAATCACAACATACATAAATGGTAACTTGTCCTCCCTGTACAAGGATAATATTACAGCCTATTTCATTTTAGCTGACATTGCAGTGTATGTTAATGTGTGGCTCATTTTGATCTAGGAGGAAAGTAATGAAATTAAATATTATCAAATAAAAAAATTTAGTATAAACATAAACTTTCTTAGTGATCTCTTGAATTAAGTTAAAAGAAAAATTCCAAGCAACCCAGGAACCCTAGAGGGTAATCTGGGATATAAGATGGTTTTCATTTTTAAAAATGTGATATGTCTTAAAGAACTACCTAAAAACGTTTTCAGTTTTGTTGTAATTATTATAATAATATTATTTTCTGACTGTGAGTTATAAAGGGCTCATTGTCTCAAAAATACTTACTACTAATTATCAGTCTTTGAGAGAGCATGAATGACTACCATTTTATTTTTCTTAAGCAGTCTTAAGTGTACTCATGTAAGAAATAAATTTTTTTTAAAAAAGATGTTTTTATATGGAAGACAGAGTGACACAGAGGGAGGAAGAGAGAGAGACAGAGGGAGAGAGAGAGAGAGAGAGAGAGAGAGAGAGAGAGAGAATCTTCCATCCGCTGGATCACTCTCCAAACGGCTGCAACAGCCATTTCTGGGCCAGGCTCAAGATAGGAGCCAGGAACTCCATCCCAATCTCCGACATGGATGGCAGAGTCCCAGGTACCTGGCCAGCTTCTGTGGCCTTTCCAGGTGCATTAGCAAGAAACTTGATTGGAGCCAAGGAGCTGGGACTTGAACCAGCACTCCCATATGGGATGCAGCAGCCACAGGAGTGGTTTAATAATCTGCGGGATAAAGCTGGCCCTAAAAGGATGTTTTGTGAGTCGATTTTTCAAGCAAAGAAAGAAGAAAGGCAGGCAAAGAAAGAAAAGGGTAAGTTCTGAGGCAAAACAGAATGTAGAAGAAATATCTTGACTGATAGTGAGAGAATATTGTATATAAATACATAATGTTTACATTACTGTTTCTTTTTTGACTTGCTTTATATTCTTTAATTTTCCATCAGTCTTTAAGTGAACTTATAAACTGTACTAATTTTTTTCTAACAACCAGTTATTTGCTTTATGATTATATTATATGTTTTTCTGATTCAATTTTGCCTGTATCTTCATTATTTTCTCAATGATATCTTCTTCGTCTTTCCTTTAATGTCTCCCTTTTTGTTAGTTAATTTAGATCTGGAGATTTCCAAATCTGGAAGTTGCACAACACATATTTATATAAATTCATACATACATGCATTACCCTCAAATATTTAAGTTGTTCAGCCCATGTATATTGTTCCATTCACATTTTAATTGCTTCAGTCAAACATTTCCTTTCAATGTGTGTGGTAAAAAGCATTAAAACATATTTTGAGAAGTCAAGCATCTTTGAATGAGTGATTTTATTTTAGAAATACACCAAAGCAATCTCATTAACTAAATATTAGGGTGTTCTCATGATGTCTACATTTAATTGTGTTGCTTTCCCTCACTATAGACAATGAGTGTTGCATTATATATTGAAGGATACCTTGGCTGTTTCTAAATTATGGTTATATTTTACTGCATGAATACAGGAAAACAACGTTGTTTTAAAGTAGGTTGCATTGCCTTGCATTTCTCTGTGGGAAATTCCGGGAAGAAATGAAAATTATTTTAGCCACTGTAGCAGTGCCTACATCAAAATAGAATTATAATTATGTTGCAGGTGGAAAACGACTCAAGGTACCTGCAGAGTACAGATAAAGTGGTTCATTGGCCATCCATTTCCCAGGCGGTTTAGCTTAATCTGCAGAATACATATAATGCATATTAATCCAAATAGCCCTGAACTCCAGCCATTTGGAGAAAGTACACCTGAATTTGCCTTTAAGAATTTCTTTGGTAATGTATTTTTTTCTGGTTCTCATCATTATCACTGGGTATTTTTAAAACTATCTGGTAACACACATTGCTATTCCAAAATGTTTATCTGGAATTTCCAACCTGCTGAGATTACCATACAATAAAGGGAGTAATGATGCCTGGCATGTGTGCTATGTCAGTTGTTCAGCGTCTCATATCAGAGCTAGAGATGCATGCATCTTCAGTCTGAATAATTATTGCAGACAGATAGTTCAAGGTAAGTGAAAAATTGCCAAAGTAGGAGACATTATATCTTTTTTTAAGATAGACTTCAGTGTCAAAAATAAAAGCACATCTTTCCCAAACCTACAAAACACTTGTGGTCTGTATACTACTAAGAAGTATTATATTAGGAACGGAACAATTACATTATGTTTTTTAAATTGCACTTACTATTAATAAATGGGTGGAATGAATGCAAATTTTCAAAATGGTATATAATAAAAAGAAATTCAGGGAGATTATTTCTTTGTTTTTTTTTTTTTTGTTATTGTTTTTTGTTTTTTCATTGGACACAAAGCAACACACTTCAAACCCTCTTATAACTTTTCATCCTACTTTCTAAGGGTTATTTTCTAGGCTGGTCTAAATCTTAACCCAGAAAATTAACAAGTAGAAACATATGTCCTTTCAACTCTTCATTCTCTCTTCTTAAGTTAAAAACAGAATAGTATTACTTTACAAAATCAGTTACTAGAAGATGAAATTTCTATAAATTATCCAGATATATCCTAAAACATTAAAAGGGAATGTGATTTCTTAGTTATGTTTTAATTTAATCTTACAACTGGAACAAGAAATTTGATAGATACTCCCAGGGGCACAGTGTCACATATTAATTAACAGAGCATTTTCCTACTGTAGAATATTTATTTTTATATTTCTCGAAAAAGGGAACATCTCCAAAGTAGTTAATGAGAATTCTTACAGATTATAATTGCTTATAATTTTTGACTTGATTTTTTTCTAGAATTTTCAGAAAGATTGAATGTTATTTAAGATTTTAAGTGACAGTGAATTCTACTGTCTCAATGTGAACTATCCCTAATTGAAAAATAAGTGTTGTGGCATGGTGGGTTAAGCCTTTGCCTGCAAAGCTGGCATCCAATATGAGTGTTGATTTGCAATCCGACCTCTCTACTTCCCAACCAGCTCCCTGCTAATGCACCTGGGAAAGCAGTGGAAGATGGCCCAAGGGTTTGAGCCTTTGCATGCACATGGTAGGCCCAGAGGAAGCTCCAGGCTCCTGGCTTCAGCCTGGCCCAACCCTGACCCTTGCAGGCATTTAGGGAGTAAACCAGGGGATAGAAGATCTCTCTCTCTCTCTCTCTTTCTCCCCTTCCTCCTCCACCTTCTCCTCCTCTCACTGTAATTCTGCTTTAATAAATAATAATAATAATAATAATGTTTTAAAAGATAAAACAAGTGGTATTACCACTAGTCATAAGATACTCACCACTTAAAACTTAGTGGGTCCAATGTGGGTGAATAATTTTCTCAATGGATTTTTTCAGAGAAAAATAATCAAATACACAATTTTCATGGAAACATAAATATTTTAAAAAATAATGCACAAGTGAGGAATCATTGCATGGCTGTCATTATTTTTTAGTATGCTTCATAGTGCCTTTGGCAAACATTTCTCTGTTCATTTGATCATCCTTCAATCCTGTCCCTAAGTTGTAAGTTTAGCCCTATTCCTTTTCTCTTAGATCCATGGGGATTTCTTTAATTAATTTTTTGGCTCTTTCCTTTGATAAACCCAATCTAGACAAATCCTTGACAGACATCTCTACAACATCACACATAGTTGAACACTCAATAGTGGGCAACTGTGGAGGATTTCTTCACATCTTTATGCATGAAGTTGTTCTAAAGCTCTCAAGGACCATCAGAGAGAGGATTCATTAGATTTGTGTCCTTTAATATTATTTTATTATTCATTAGTATTTTTTCTATTCTTTCTGGAGTATGATATCTGTCTTTAAATTTTATCATAAGAAATATAATGGAGGATATTATCTTATAACTCTTGTTACCTTATAAGTTATACCTGAAGTATTTAAGGGTGTTATTATGTGATTGCATTTTTAAAAATGCTTATATAATTTAAGCATTTTATGTGATTTTCTAATTTTTAATATCTTACCATATGACTATGCCTTCCCATTGTTAGGTATTTGAAACATAGAATCTGTATTAATATTATGGAATGTTTTGTTTAAAACTTAGTGCCTGACCCATAATGTTAGCACCCTCCCTTTTTCTGATTACCTGATTTCCCTATTCTTAAATGACTTGGAGCACAGGCTTAGAAACAAGATGGAAAATGTTTTCCCCTTACCTCAGCTACATGCCTTGCTAGAGTTTCTGAATAAGTTTTGTTATGATTCTCAATCTTTGTTCACTCACAGTATAATTGAATTGAGACCCAAATATTGTGTGTAGCCCACAATATGTGGACTCAAAGTGCCATTAACCCATTACCACACTGGGAAGGGGGGCTTACTGAAGAGAGATTAATTAGCTTTAACCCATTCACAGCAGTCATTTTTTCCCCAAACTAACCTGGTTATTCCTTTATTCTTAGACACATTGTTAGTATAGAGATCAAAAGAAGCAAACCAAATAACTTATTGATCTCTTGATCTGCAAGGATGATTATAGACCTGACAATTATGGTAGACATTATTGACATCCTGTATCTACATAAAATAGACTTGAAAGTTTTACCCTTTTCTCTGTTCTCCAGCAAAGTTTGAATAGAAATGGAATTAGCTGTTTCGTGAGGTTTTGGTAGAATTCAATTATGCAAACATCTGGATATGCTACTTTCGGGAAGTGTTTCCTTGATTCCGCTCTGAAGTGTTTTGTTCAAATGGCTTAGCTGTTTACTGTAATTGGTAAGTGTGATTCAGTGTTACTTTTCTTAGCACATAGTTCTAGTTCCCTTAGCTTACATCCTATCTGCTAGAAACCATTCATGCCATTTGCTTTTGGAAAGTCTTTTAACAAAAGCCCTCTTGACCTAATCACCTTCCCCAAATGCACCCTCCATCATCACAAGGGGTTAGTATTTTCACAAAAAAAAAAAAAAAAAAAAAAATTGAGGGGATGCATATATTCAGGCCACAGCAGCTTCCTAATAATCTGCTCACTATCTCTGTAAAGCAAAATTGGCCATTGCCTGTGAGGGTCCACCATTTGCCCCTACTTTTTTTGTAGTTGTAGGCAAACTACATAGGACCGGTCAGGTACATGTATCTTTCGAAGTCATTAAGGCAAATATGTGATTTTTTTTATTTTGCTTTGTCTCTTGAGATGCCATAATAGGAATATGGGATAAAAAACTGCCACAATTGTGCTAATGTCATATTTTCTCAAGAACATGTTGAACAAAACTCATATTTCTCATGAACACCCACATTAATATTCTTTTAAAAACCATTGGTTTACACAAAAACAATTCTATCAGTAGAGTTCAGACAAAGACAATTATTTAGGTTGGCAGTGAGGAAAACAAAACAGTTGTCTGTGAGCAATTATTCCGTGGAAGGAACACAGAAACTATTGTGTGTTCTACTCGAAAATCACTTATCTGGATTCATATTTCTTAGCTATAGAAGTACTTAATACTAGCATTTAATCACAGTGTCTTAATGTTTTTGTTCATAATTATATATTCTAAAAGAAGGTATGCTTATCATGTGAATTATACCTATCACTGCACTTCACGCTGACTTTTATTGGAATTTATAGGTATTGTTTTTATTTTAAGCACAATTATGTCAAATTGTATTACTTTAATGACAAGAGACAAATATTATTATAAAGGACATGACTCATAAAATCACCATCATAACCTTTATGTGTTCAGAAAATATATATAAAAGAGTACTTCAGAAAGTTTTTGGAAAAATGAAATCATATTTTTTCATAATACACATTTTCTACAAAATTTTGGAGGATTCTATAAATACATGAAATCAAAATGTACTCCACATTACAAAAGGAACAAAATTAAATGCAAAGCTCCTCTCATTATGCCCCTACCTCCCTTCGCCCAATTTTCTTTCCTTAAAAATTACCAATATCAGCAATTTTGGGTGATTGACATGTGCTTTAAAAGTTCTCTATATGGGGCCGGCACCGTCGCCCAGTGGGTTAATCCTCCGCCTGCAGTGCCGGTATCCCATATGGGCATCGGTTCTAGTCCCGGCTGCTCCTCTTCCAGCCCAGCTCTCTGCTACGGCCTAGGAAAGCAATAGAGGATGGCCCAAGTCCTTGGGCCCCTGTACCCGTGTGGTCCTGGTCTCCTGGCTTCAGATCAGCATAGCTCCGGCCATTGTGGTCATTTGGGGAGTGAACCAAGGGAAAGAAGACCTTTCTCTCTATCTCTTCCTCTCACTGTCTGTAACTCTACCTCTCAAATAAATAAATAAAATCTTAAAAAATGTTCAATATACACAGGGCTGACACTGTGGTGCAGTGGGTTAAAGCCCTAGCCTGCAGCGTCGGCATCCCATATGGACGCTGGTTTGAGTTTTGGCTACTCCACTTCCGATCCAGCTCTCTGATATGGCCTGGGAAAGCAGTAGAAGATGGCTCAAGTGCTTGGGCCCCTGCACACATGTGAGAGACCCAGAAGAAGCTCTTGGCTCCTGGCTTCAGATCAGCTCAGCTCTGGCCATTGGGGCCATTTGTTGAGTGAAGACTTCTTTCTCTCTCTCTCTCTCTCTCTCTCTCTGGCTCTACCACTCTATGTAACTCTGTCTTTCAAATAAATAAAATGAATCTTTAAAAAAAATAAAATAAAAAGTTCTATTTATACAAACAAATGGCCGGTTTTGAGTTTCCTTATTTGATTTATGACAGCTTACACTCTATTTATATTAATGATAAATGTATAACAACACGCATATGACCATTGAAATTAAAATTCTGCAGAGCCTTAAAACAAACCAAGAAAATTTAGGAACACTTAAACAATATGTTGTACAATATTCCTACAGTTAATTATGTATAATTAGGTAATTAAAATAAAAGTTATATAAAATTATATTTGTTTCCAAGTATTACTATTATTAGCATCTTGCAAACTTCAGTTGAAGTGCTAAATAATTTTACAGGTTTCCATTGTCATTGATTTAGTGCATTCATTAACATTCAAATAGTGTGTATAACTTTTAAGGAATAATGCCAACAGAATATCATACCAGATGTTTTCCAGTGTATTGAGGATGACATTCCTTATTAACTGTCTTGGGAAATGGAAATCAGGCTTAATTTTGATGTTTTGATATACATTTACCATTTTGTTCCTTGGACCACACAGTGAATTGTCCAGGTGTACTCACTGTAGGCATTATTACAAAGTTGGCATAGGATATTTAATTCATGAGTGAGCTCAGGATATGTCATGTGGAATACAGTGATGTGCACTTTGGCCTTCAAAGCAATCTTCACAAAAGACTCGGAAAATCCCCAGGCTAATATACTAATCTCATATGGAATGCAAATATTACATTTGAAAGGTTGTTCTACTTTGGGACAAAAAAATATTTTGATCTAATGTTGAAACAGAACTTCAGTACAAAGGCTATAGTGAGTATTTAACTAAATATAAAATAATAAATTTCATGGATTTCGCATATGCTTTAGGTACTTTTATATATTTTAAGAATGCAATTGTTAAAACATGTAGTTCAGCTCATTTTTATATTTCCAGAGCATGGCATATATTTCTTGTATATGTGCTTGTGATTTTCACTTCTTTGCTTCTAGTTAAATATATATTTTTAGAAATTCTCAAGTTATTCTGAGTTATTCAACATTTGCTTTAATTACAGATTTATAATTAAGTAAAGTATCACTAAATTCCTTATAGCAGGTAAATATGTTTTTCCATTAATTCACATGTCAGTCAGTTAAGGTATTTTCAATTTGAGTAACATTATTGAACTCAAATTAGATTTTTTTAAGATTTATTTATTTATTTGAAAGAGATACATAGAGGGAGAAGGAGAGGCAGAGAGAAGAAAGTCTTCTTTCCCCAATTGGCTGCAACGGCTGGAGCTGCGCTGATCTGAAGCCAGGAGCCAGGAGCTTCTTCTGGTTCTCCCACGTCGGTGCAGGGGCCCAAAGACTTGGGCCATCTTCTACTGCTTTCCCAGGCCATAGCAGAGAGCTGGATCAGAAGAGGAGCAACTGGGACTCGAACTGGCACCCAGGTGGGATGCCAGAACTACCGGCAGCAGCTTTACTTGCTACCCCGCAGCACCGGCCCCAAACTAGATTTTAAAAAATCTATTTAATTTCTCTCTATTACGATATAAATAGTCACTCAAATCTTTAGTTTTACAATAGTCTGTTAGCACACAATTAAGGTAAACTAAAAGCCGGTCTCCTATCTCAATATTCATCTTCATTTCCCCAGGTAACTCTGCTTCTACTCAAGCCAAATGTCTACCTCTGGACAAATCATTATGGGTACTCTGACTTGGCCAGATTGAGTCTCAGGTGCATCTCTGTAGGCATTAGAGGTAAGTTTCATATCAAGTGGGTGAACGGCTCCTCTAAAAACAAACAAACCAAAAAGAGATTTGGGATTTGGCCTCAAACTTAGACACATAACCTCTGATTGTCATGAGAGCTCATCTCTCTCAATCTACAAAGGTTGCATCCTTTAATCAATAATGACAGGGGTGAAAAAGACACTGCTCCGTGTTGCCACTTTGTAAACTCCCTCAATTTCTCCATCTCAGGAAAAACTTTTGAACCTTTCACTCTCCTGCTGAAAAACTGATGAACTCACCTTTGCTCTTAGGATAAGTCAATTCATAACCCTTTCCTTTTTATTCTTTATTTGATATGTTCTGTGTTTCTTCAGCTATGCTTCATCCTACACTCTATTATTTTGTAGTACTAGCTTTTTTTTCTTTAAATGCACAGATTTTACTATATTCTTTCCACTTGGCATCTAAATATGCTGAACATATCTACCTGTATCAGTCTCTTCAGTAAGCTCACAGCTTGTCTTTTTTTACTTCTTTATTTATTTGTATGTAGACAATTAAGTTTCTTTTCACTTTTATCATAGATTGTTAACTCTGGTATGTTGCCATGGAATAAAGCCAGCTAGTGAGCTTCTGACTATACCTAAATCTGATCTTGTACTTTTTGTCCAACATCTGTATTTTACTACATAAAATATGTATTTTTATAATAAATATAATATATAGTAAAATACAACAAATTAGAATAATACTAATTTTCCTATGTATATGAATTAGTATAATTATTATATACATTAATTATACTATGTAGTGTTATATAAATAATATCTATATACTAAAATTAGTATTATATTACTTAGTATTATAAGTATTTATGTGTGTGTGTCTAGGAAAATTTTGAACACACCACACTTATTAGGACCAAGACATTAAAATGTTTATGAAAATGATCATATGCCCAAGTTTAAGCTTGAGATACAAGTGTTTATGAAATGAATCTTCATTTTGTCATTTACAAAACTTATATCATGAAGGCAGGTTTCAAATTAGGTATACTATGGAGTTTTCCAATCTCCCATAGTTCTGGTCAATGATATGTTGTCCATATTTTGAAAACTATAGAAATGGGTGAATGTTCTTCTGGTCATGCCATTATGCAATTTTTTCAGGCACACAAAAGTTGACAGAATCAAGGTAGACGAAGGCAGAGGGAATGAAACTTTAAAATAAAGTTTTAATAATTTGTATTTCCTTTTATCTCTAATCTCCTTTTCATGCAAACAACTTTTAAGAAACATTTTTTCTTGTTTTTGTGCTATTTTTATATCCTCCACATTCCAGTAACTGCTTCTCCTATGTTGCAATTCATGACAGTGACTCAGTGGTCTCCCTGATTTAGAGGTAAACACATTCTTGCATGCTGACCACTCAGTTGGTAATAAATATTCCTGAAATTATGGAGTCAGTTGTTCACTTTTTCTGGCAAAATTACTATAGTAGTAGGCTGATTCCTCAGCAATGTTTAAAGGCATTATAAATAGCATCATTGCAGACTATATTTGATTACTGTTCTGTCTTGCTCTGACTGATCAACTTATGTTTTTCAAAATGAAAAAAAAAAGTTCATTATTTTTTGTGTCTTTTCATCCTTCCAGAATCTGGTGTGATTTATGATAAAACTTCAACAAAAATAAGAAAAAAGAAAGAAAGAAAGAAAGCGACCCACCAAGGAGCCAACAATGATACCTCTGAAGCTTCAGATTTTTATCCACTTTTTTGAAATAAATATTTGGGCCTAATAGACTGAGATCATGCTATCTTTTCAGGACAGAACCATAGGGAAAGGATAACCCTTAAACTTTTCTATCCATTTGTTCCACTCACATTTCCTGTATGCACATATGATGGTTTGCCTAAAAGATTAAATGAACAATGAATTCATGAAGCACATCTGAAAGTTATTGAAATATAGTCAACATTATTTTAATTGTATAGTTCCATTAGACTGACAAATATATAGAGTCATGTTACCATGAATATGTAACATTTTCCATCACCCCAAAAAGTTGATATACGTCACTTTAGGTCTACCTTTTCCTAATCTCTGATTTATCTGTTCTCCATGGCTTTAGATCAGTTTGCTTCCTTTAGAATTTTATATATGAGATATATTAACAACCTAAGGCTGCTGTTAAAAAAAAAAATCACCATAGACTTAGCAGCTGGAAACAACAGATTTTCAAACAGTATTTTCAAGCAGTTCTGTAAGCTGGAATTCTAAAACCCATCAGAGCTACATTTCACTGATAAATATTTCATGTCTTTTAAGCATTTCACATAAACTCATTGTATTCTTGTTATTGTACTGTAGGAGTTCTTTAAATATCCTAGATACAATTGTCTGTCAGATTATTGGTGATTTATATTTTCTTACAGCTTATAAATTATGTGTCCAAAATATTTTAAGCAAGACAACTTTGATTTTGTAAGTACATAACATATTTTTCAATTGTGTTTGTACTTTTTGCATCTTACCAAAAAAATTTGGTACTTTAAAATTATGAATTATCTCATAGAAATCATATATTTTATGACAATTACTGTTACATGTAGTTAATTTATGTGTTGGAGGAAGAGAGAGAGAGAGGTTATTGAGGTTCATTTCTCTCGATACAAATGACCACATATTAAAGTCACAGTTTTTGAAAACATTATTGAATTATCTTGGTACATTTGGAGACATAATTGTTCATAAGTGTGTGAGTCAATTTCTAGACTCTCTGATCTATTTTATTGATTTTTATGACTCTGCTTTCACCACTCTGTCTCGATTCCTATAGTTTAATAGAAAATGTTGGTATATTACATTTTATTGATGCTTAAACTATTTATGTTAATTACTATGAGAATGTTTATTGAATTTTTATATTACATTTATGGGTTTTTGCATTTTTTCTTTTACTAGCTTTTATTTATACTTAATGCATTTTAAGCTCTGTTTTTAGATACACTGCATTCTCACTTAGAATGCTCTCATCTCCTTTTCACCATGTTATCATTATTAAATAGTCACTGTGATCCATATTATCCAAGCTCTACTTTGTCTGCTATCACTGTAAAATCTCATGTCTTTAATAAGCAAAATTTTCATGGTATGTCTATCTTCTTTCTCATAATTTCAGGGTTTATGTGTTTTTATAATTAACATGAACTTTTTAAACCATATACATGGATATAAGAAATTTTTGCACCCAAATACACTTCCCTTTTAATTCCATATCCCCCTGAATGTTTTGAAATATCCCTGTATTTAAGCATTGTGATTTATAACCAATCTGTAAAAATCATACTTCTAATGAAATAATTTCTATTTCCTATTTAGCGTAATTATTATGTTAGGATTTACATATGCCATTATGATTCATACTTTATTTATCTCATTTATTTGTTTTCCCTTCTCCCTTATCCTTCTAATTTCTTTTTCAGCAATTAAAATCATTTATGTGTTATCCTTTTGTCATCTACATCATTATGAGGTATACTTAATTTTTGCTTTTCTGTGGATTCTTGGAGGTTTATATGCTTAATATTTTATAATCTACTTTCTAAATATATTATACAATTTCATAACATAAAAATTTAAAAATGTACTTCCATATTCCTCTTCTATCTTTTGGGTAATCATACAAAAAAGTGCCCACTATTCAGAAACCTTGGGGTAACACTGTGCAGGTGAGCTGTGGAGTAACATGAGTATTGTGGTCAGACCAGGTAAAGGCAAAGAGTGGTTGGGAAGATGTGCTTAGAGGAATTGTCAAGAAGGCATCCTTTAGGTCCAGGATAGAAAGGAAAGAATTTGTAAGGGGTACTTGGGAGAGGAGAGTGTAGGGATTTGGCCCAACTGGGTATGTGGGATGGACACTGGCATTAATACATCAGGTCCTGTACTATGCGATAAGAGTCATCTTTTTTTTTTTTTTAAAGGGGTGGAGAGGTGGGCAGAGGAAGGTCCATGATGTGAAGTATACAGGTTTGTACTTTATCCCTGGTGGGAACGGAGAAGATGCCCCCAAGCAGTGGAGAAGGTCCCTGCCTAAAGTTGGGTTGGGGCACTTAGGAAGGATGAGAAAGGAATGAAGGAGAGAAGTATCTCTGAAGGAGCAATATAAGGGGGGATCTTACTAGGTGAACCAATAAGGCCTTTCATGCTAACAACAGAGACTGAGGAAGGAAGGAAGGAATGGACCACAATCTTCATTTAAAACAGATAAGAGGGGCCAGTGCTGTGGCCCAGCGGGTTAAAGCCCTGGCCTGAAGCTCCAGCATCCCATATGGGCGACAGTTCTAGTCCCAGCCGCTCCTCTTCCAATCCAGCTCTCTGCTATGGCCTGGGAAAGCAATAGCAGGAGCCCAAGTCCTTGGGCCCCTGCCCACACATGGGAGACCCGGGAGAATCTCCTGGCTCCTAGCTTCAGATCGGTGCAGCTCCAGCCATTGTAGCCATCTGGGGACTGAGCTATGGATGGAAGACCTTTCTCTCTGTCTCTACCTCTCTCTGTAACTCTGTCTTTCAAATAAATAAAAATAAAACCTTTAAAAAAAACAGATAAGAAAGAATCTTGCTGGCCAGATACTGTCCTTATTATCCTCGGGTCCCTGGACTCTGTGATGGTGGCTGTGGAACCCAGGCAGCCTCATTTTCTTAAGTTAACAGAGATGAGAAGTCCTGTGCCAAAGAGATTTGAACAGAGGACTGTTCCAGAAAGAGGGGTTTCTCCCCCTGTGGGCAGTCCATCTTCCAGTGACCCCACTGTTTGCAATTGAGATGAAAGTTAGGGGGAGGCCTTGGGTTATGGCAGCTTCTGGCCTAATGTCCAGTATTGCCCCATTTAATACAGGCCCCAGGAGGGCTAGAGCCTTGTGCTGAGGTGGACTTTTGAGTTGGAACAGGCCTTGCCCCAGTGGCCAGCATTGTCACATGACTAACAGAGACCCAGATGGGTGGGACTTGGCTTGCGATTGAGATCTTGGTGCACTACAGAGTCAAGCATCTGAAACTTGAGTTTTTTGTTTCCTTCAGAGTTCTTAATTCCTTGTCTCTATTGTTAAAAACACAAAAAAACTGCATCTATAAAGTCCCTGTTGGGGAAGAAGGAGGTTGTGGACCATCTTGTAATTTTTGGAGTTTGCAGCCAATATCTGGAGCTGACTGGGACATAAAGTGGGAATTTAAAAACAGTCATCCCTGTGGGAAATTGGGATCAGTGTTAGTATACTTTGTCATTGCCTCTGTAAGGTGGGGCATAAATACAGCAGGGCTTCACTGTGTTCCTAGGTAACCTCTTGGATCTTCTCATAATTAACCTGTTTATGGCTGCTGTCATCCATGGCCACCAGCAGGCATGAGATCATGTGGGCTCAGGCTTGTAGCCTCATGTCCCCAGGTTGCTAAGTCCAATTCAGGTTAGGGTTGCTTCTGGGGACAACTCAATTTCTAGGTGTCTGCCTGGGGTCTAGCAGTGCACTTCATCTGCATGCTGTTTGGCAGCACAGGGGATTCATTCAAATTTATCTGGAATTAGGGTAGAGGATAGAATAGCTATAGGACAGAGTCAGGCAGAGCAATCCCTTATGATATTTGGGGGCATTCTCTGAGAATGAGCCTAGACATTCCTCAGACTTACCAAGGTCAGATAGAAGGGCACAGAGACCCTAACCAGACCTTCCACCCCAGCCATCTCCTTCAAGGTGGGGAGGGGTTCGGGCTGCACAGTTCAGAGTGCATGTGAAGAGGAGATAGGGCAGCGGAGGAGACGGGGTGGACTCTCATGAGGAATTAGGTGGGTAGATCAGAGAGGAGTCATGAGACTGAGGCTGAGGCTTGGGATGGGGCAGGGGGTAGGGCGGAGAGTCATCTGCAGGGTCAGGGGGTCGGGGTCAGGGTCAGAGGGGATGAGATGAGGGGGGGAATGGTGGGGTGAGAGTCTTACAAGGGGGAGATTTTTTTCTTCCTTGGGGATAAATAGATAAAGAGATTTGTGGGAAAAAGAGGGTTGAGGGGTGGCAACTGTCCCTGCTGCCGCTGGTGGGGTAGGAGAGGAAAAGGGGCCAGAAAGAGAGAGGGATGGAGTGAGCAAACGGTAGTGTCCCTGAGTCACTGGCTTCTCAGGTGGAAGAAGAGAGGGGAAGGGTGGGAAGGTAGAAAATTTAAGGGGAGGCTCTAGGCCTTCTTCCTCCATGAGAACTTAGAGTGAGTAAAATTGACCCCGAAGGAGGAAAAAGCCTAGACATAAGAGACCTCTGACCATTTGCCATTTCTCTGTGTAAAACTATTAAGATCGCAGAGAATTTGGACATCAAAAGTGCCCAATTCTGGCCATTTTGAGTCATTATCTAGTTCATATTGAGGCCAAATTTTAGTACAGAGGTTAATTAATTTCTTCCACTTTATCTCTCTATTTAGGCCCAGGTTGCATAAGCTTTTTTAAAAGGCAGGCCAGAGAGGAGTTGGGTGAAATGTGAAAAATTTTGGAACCCATGTTTGGGCAAAATATGGCCTGAGGGAAATGGGTCCTTTCACAGGGTGTCCCACAGGAAAGAATTGCCCCAACTGAGAACCCAAGTTCTGAGTCCTTGAAGAGGAGAGAATGAGAATCCCCACGCCTAGACTGGCATCCCGGTTCTATGCTGCGGCGATGAACATTTTCCCATGCGAGGGAAACTGGCCAAGCACCCCAGGCCCTAAAAGGGGGGATGAACCAGTCATGAGCATCGCCCCAGCCCACTTCAGGTGACAGAGGCCTTTCTTACCAATCTGATGGGTTGAGAATGAGATCTGATATTGTATGCAGCCATGAGATCTGGCAAAGGGTTCTGGCTGTATATTCATTAGGAAGCTGAGAAAGTGCAAGTGGGAGTGAGAAAGTGACGTAGGCTGTTCTCAGCTCATACAGGAGGTCTTGGAGGAGTGCCTCCCAAGCCATTCCAGGTCACTCCAAGGAAGACAGCTCAGAGACTCCTGGAAGTTGCACACCGCGCCCCCTCCCCGAGAAGCCAGGTCAGAAATGGAGGTAGAAAGGGAGCTAGACTCTAGGATACCCTGTTGGGCTGTCAGAGTCCGGTTTTCACCTGAGGAAGTTTGACCCTCACCAGCCACCCTGGTCATAGGCTCTCAGTCATCCACCAGGTTATTCTTTTGTTCTATATTATTCTATAATGTAGCTAACCTGTGTGATTTTCATCAACTTAATTATTGTTAGGTAAAGTATGTACTACCAAGATTACTCTGATTACTCAATCAAAAATTAATCTGAGCACTGTTGTGAAGGGACTTGATGTAGTTATGTTAGGTAGGAAGTCAGATATGAGCTTATGTGTGTGTAACAGGCCATATGTCCAGCATATGCATCTGCATCTCAAAGTCATCCTGACAATGTTTCAGGGGAAGCCCGGTATTCACATTCTGCCCTGCCCCCTTCTACCTGATAACCTGCCAGGTGGAGGTCCCTGCCCCTTCTGCCTGGCAATCTTCCACAGTCTCCCAGATGCAGCCCAGTATCTGCATTTCAAACACCCTGCTCTGGATCCCGATTCTCTAGGGGGTCCTGCTTGCCCTTCCTCTAAGCTTCTTAATATTTACATTTATAAAATCCTTTGTTTCAGGAGATGTATGAAGACAAACACCCATCTCCTTAAAAACCCCCATCCTCAACCTGACGGGGCACGCTCAGCCCTCTGCCTCTCTGCTGAGCCACCTGCCTTACCTGGTCAGGTGTAATCTCTCCACTCAACCATGTAACCTCGCTTTCCCCCGCCCCCTAGGGCAAGTGACTGGGCACACACAGGTTCTTCAGGTTCTGTCTGGAGAGGTGCCCATCTGTCCTTACAGATGTCCCTTCCCTAATAAACCTTGCTACTTTTTACTTTCCACTACTCTCTGTCTCACGCCTGAATTCTTTCTTGCGCAAAGACAAGAACCCTGCCATTCTCCGGTAACAGTTAATGTGGACAAGCATTGACCTCATACTGGAGAAATTACTCTGGGTTACTCAGGTGGTTCATTCTAGTCAAATAAGGTTGTAACAGCAGAAGAGGAGCTCTAAAATTCAGAGAGATGAAACAGAGGGAAGACATTGGGAATGAGAGAACCTCCAACACCACCCCCTATCCCACCATTGCTAAAGGAAGAAAGGATACACAGAAAACAGCAGAAGGAATGTGGATCACCCTGAGAAACAAAGATCAGCCCCTTGGTGATTGCCAGATGCAAATGGGTTCCTCAGTGCCAGCAGTGACAGGCAATGAATCTTGACAAATGAATGAGCTGGGGATCAGACTTCAGGAAAGTAGTTCAGCCCTAATGAGGTTATAAGTAAAAGCATGGATAACATGGTGTGTTAAATATCTGTTATTGAAGAGATAATAACCAGAAGTTACATGACAATCTCTAGGTCAAACAACTGTCTCGAATCTATCTTTTAAATCCATTTTCCCTGAAAATTTCCAGGTACCTTCACATTCAATGATTAACCAAATGAACATGTAATTTTAAACTGTATGTAAAGATATATTAATGATCAATAATTTTAAAATATTGTATTAATTATATGAAGCAGGTTTTTGACCTGGAGGTTATGAAAACTCCATCATTAATAGGCATAACTGGATTCAGTCCTCAGCTCCAGCTCCTGACTTTAGCTTTCTCCGAATGCAGACTCTGGAAAGCAGAGGTGATGGCTCAAGTACTTGGGTACCTGCCATTCAATTGGAGGACAATCCTGACACTTAGCTTCGATTCAGCCCAGCCCTGGCCTTTGTCAGCATCTAGAGAGTGAGCCAGCAGATGGGAAATCATCCTCTCTCTCTCTCTTTCTCTCTCCCTCTCATCTGTGTCCCTCTATAATTTGTGTGTGTGTGTGAGTGTGTGTGTATGTTATCTGTTTCAAATAAAAAGAAAAACTATTCTATTAATTACAAAATTTCAGTCATTAGTTAATCACCATGTTACATGGTTCTCTTTTTTATCTACTAACTGAATATAGTAGTTGACTATAGGGACAGGATGCATTATAAAGATAATATTAGTTGTCTTCAGATATGGTATAGCTGGTTTGGAAACCACACACAGAAACAGCAGTAATCGAAAAAAGTCCAAAGTATCTAATCTGAAATGAACATTTTCTAGGTTTTAATATTCACTATAAATTAAATTTTTGTGACTGAAGAATATATGTAGGGGATTTCTTTCATTAAAATTATGATTAACATTCATTTTAGATATTTTTTTCTTTGTATGTTGAGTCATCTGCTTAAGATATACTTTTTTCTGTACAACAATAGTTTCAATGCTGATTATAGTGACTTACACTAAACTACTGAAACTGAACCACAGTGGACAATAAGTGCCAATGTGATTAGAGCTGACAAAGCTTGTATGTAATTTGTATCTGCTGATAGAAACCTGAAATGCTGCCAGTGAAGCAAGATCTTTTGTGTAAGTGTATTTCTTTGGGGAAATTGGAAGAAATATGAAAAATAAATTAGGAGAAGGAGAATAGAGGCTGAGGAAAGAAAAGAAATTAGAATGGAAAGTCTTCAGATGACTCAGGAAGGATAAAATGGGACAATTGATTTATGGGCTTCAAACATGTACGTAAGTTATATTAGCCTAATGTGGATTACAAATAAATGGAAGACATTGGTGTTAGCATACTTACAAAATGTCAACATTTCTAGTACAGAAACATTACCATAGAGAACCACAAAAATTATTTTAAAACTAAAATACTGTAAAATTTGACTTTAGAGGTGGATTAAATGATGAACTCAGGCACAGCATTGAGTGCTGGGTTATGGATCAACTTTAGAATATACATATTGAGAGGCAATTGATTGAAATAATTCAAGTTTCATATTAAAGTATTCATACTACAAATATTTTAATATTTCATTAAAGTATATTATGCCATATTCAGTATGCCTGCCTAATAAACAAAGGGAGGATTGATATGAAAGAGAATTTATGTTCTTAAAAGCAAATACACTTGGCTTTCATCTTATTTCACAAATTTTTTTGTAAATCATAAAAGGTTTTGACTTGTATTTCCCTTAAAAATTATCTCCAAAAATTCCCCTAAATGATACTAATCATTAATTCTTTTCAAATGTTGAAATTCTTACTTCAATAATTCTAAGAAATTTGAAACATGCTGTAATGATAAAATAATTTATATTTAGAATACTGTGTATCAACCACAGAAATACATAAACAATAATAGCTGTGGAGAAGCCAGGAGAAGATAGTTTAAAACAAGTTGAGATACAGCTGGTGCCATGGCTCACTTGGTTAATCCTCCGCCTGTGGCGCCAGCACCCCAGTTTCTAGTCCTGGTTGGGGCACCGGATTCTGTCCCGGTTGCTCCTCTTCCAGTCCAGCTCTCTGCTGTGGCCCGGGAAGGCAGTGGAGGATAACCCAAGTGCTTGGGCCCTGTACCCACATGGGAGACCAGGAAGAAGCATCTGGTTCCTGGCTTCGGATCGGTGCAGCAAGCCAGCCGTAGCAACCATTTAGGGGGTGAACCAATGGAAGGAAGACCTTTCTCTCTCTTTCTCTCTCTCTCTAACTCTGCCTATCAAAAAAAAAAAAAAAAGTGGAGACAGTGTAGTTTCACAGAAGAGTTAGGGAAAAAATGGCAGAAGAAACTATACCAAAATTAAGAGGGACACAGTGGACCTATGGGGAGGATGTGGGAACCCACGGCTTGGGACTCCAGCAGCCAAGAGCCTACACACCAGCGCTGGAAAGTGAGGAGAGACGAGACTGCAACAGCCCAAAACACTAGCGAAAAAGCAGCAGGAATAGCCTAGAGGTAATCAGGCTTAGAGCCCCTTGGGGGAAAGTATACCAGCCAAACTAAAGGAAGAGAGAAGGGAAAAAAAAAAAAAAAAAAAAAAAAAAAAAAGGACTGTATGGACATGTTTCTCTTTCTCTGATCACCTTACAAAGGCATACAAGCCAATAGAGTGGGTGCCATTTTGGACATATGTAGCAGCTGTGCCAGCTCATGTCATGCCTAGCAATCAGCCGAGCGGAGACTCCTGACTCTGGTGGTGTGAAATAACAGGGGACTAGGAGCTTGTGACTGTGTAAAGCTTCTGAACTGGGACTGTGAAAAAAAACTGAGGGTGTATAGGAGAACTCACTGTGTGACTGAGACTGAGCAGTTTCAGTGGGAGACTCCGCAAGCTCGGGGGTTCCTGGTTACCTGGTGGGAGACATTGCTTGGGAAGCTGAACTTACACTGAGGACTGAACAGATCCTTTGTGTGGTCCTTGGGACAGAGCAGATGAATATTACACCCACTGGGGCTAGTGCTCAGGCACTAATCTCCATTGAGGAGAAGAGATCAGCTAAGCAGAATATACTTCCCTTTTGATTAAAAAAAAAAAAGAGAGAGAGAAGATTTACAATGCCAAATCTGGTAATGTCACCTTAGGCACTGCTTAACCCTGGAGAACTGAACAGAGCTTTCTGGCCACACCAAATACAAGCCTCTAGAGATTCACTGAAAGCAGACAGTCCACTTATCTACAGAGTCATAGTACAATGATAAAAGCCATCATAGCAGGAAAAAAAATATAAAAAGAAGAAGAAGAAACAAACGGGTATTTCCACAAAAGATATTCAAAACAATTGAGAGAGGGATCCTCCCAAATTCTTTCTACAAAGCCAGCATCACCTTAATTCCTAAACCTAAAAAAGATGCAACAGAAAAAAGAGACTTGCAGATCAGTTTTCCTGATGAACATGGATGCACAAATACTCAATAAGATTCTAGCCAATAGAATCTAACAACACATCAGAAAGAATATCCACTCAGACCAAATGGGATTTATCCCTGGTATGCAGGGATGGTACAACATTCACATATCAATCAATGAGATGCACCATATTAGCAAACTACATTATAAAAACCATATAATTATCTAAATAGATGCAGAGAAAGCATTTGATAAAATACAACACCCTTTCATGATGAAAAATCCAAGCAAATTGGGTATAGAAGGAATACTCCTCAATACAATCAAGGCAATTTAAGACAAACCCATGGCCAGCATCATACTAAAAGGGGAAAAGTTGGAAGCATTCCCACTGAGATCCAACATCATACAGGGATGCCCACTCTCACCACTGCTATTCAATATAATACTGGAAGTTTAAGCCAGAGCCATTAGGCAAGAAAAAGAAATTAAAGGGATACAAATTGGGAAGGAGGAGGTCAAACTATCCCTCTTTGCAGATGACATGATTATTTAGGGGATCCAAAGAACTCTACTAAGAGACTATTGGAACTCATAGAAGAGTTTGGTAAAGTAGCAGGATATAAAATCAATACACAAAAATCAACAGCCTTTGTATATACAGACAAAGCCACAGCTGAGAAAGAACTTCATTTTTTTAAAGATTTTATTTATTTTATTTGAGTTAGAGTTACAGACAATGAGAGGGAGAGCCAGAGAGAAAAGTCTTCCTTCTGTTGGTTCACTCCCCAAAAAGCTACAATGGCCAGATCTGCACCAATCCGAAGCCAGGAGCCAGGAGCTTCTTCCTGGTCTCCCACATGGGTGCAGGGGCCCAAGGACTTGAGCCATCTTCTACTGCTTTTCCAGGCCACAGCAGAGAGCTGGACTGGAAGTGGAGCAGCCAGGAATAGAACTGGCATTAACCTACTACGCCAAAACACCAGCCTCTGAGAAAGAACTTCTAAGATCAATCCCATTCACAACAGCTACAAAAAATCAAATACTCTGGAATAAACTTAACCAAGGATGTCAAAGATCTCTACAATAAGAATTACAAAACTTTAAAGATTCATTTTAATTATATTTATATACAGAATATCAACTCTATACTTAATAAAGATTTCAACACTTTGCACCAAAACAGACACACAAAATATAAAGAACTGTTTAAAGACTAGTTTTACTGTTAATTCTCATAGTAAAACACATTAAGGACAGAGGTCTTACATGGGAAGCAAGTGCACAGTGACCCCTGTTGTTGATTTAACAATTGACTCTCTTATTTATGATGTTAGTGACCACCTGAGGCTCTTGTCATGAGCTGCCAAGGGTACGGAAGCCTCTTGAGTCCACCAACTCTGATATTATGTAGACAGGGCCATAATCAAAGTGGAAGTTCTCTCCTCCCTTCAGAGAAAAGTACCTCCTTCTTTGATGGCCCGTTCTTTCCATGGGATCTCACTCACAGAGGTCTTTCATTTAGGTCATTTTTTGCCATAGTGTCTTGGATTTCCATGCCTAAAATGCTTTCATGGGCTTTTTAGCCAGATATGAATGCCTTAAGGGCTGATTCTGAAGCCAGAGTGCTGTTTAGGGCATTTCTCAATCTATGAGTTTGCTGTGTGTCCCACTTCCCATGTTAGATTGTTTTCTCATTTTTAATTCTTTCTTTTATTATTAGCAGACACTTCGTCTTACTTATGTAATCCCTTTGACACTTAATCCTATCCGTATCATCAGTTATGAACTTAAACTGATCACTTTAACTAGTAAGATGGCATTGGTAATTGGAATCCCATAGCAAGTTTTTAGCTTTATCCTTAGTGGTAAGTCCAAGGAAACATGTGCTGAACTGTACATCTCCTCCCTCTCTTATTCCCACTCTTATATTTAACAGAGATTAATTTTCAATTAAATATAAGCACCTATTACTAATTCTGTGTTAATTAAAGAGTTCAACCGATGGTATCAAGTAGAAAAAAAAGCTAAAAAGAATAAAATAGTAAGCTGTTCCTCGACAGTCAGGACAAGAGCTGATCAAGTCATTGCTTCTCATACTGTCAGCTTCACTTCTAAAGGTTTCTTTTTAGATACTCAGTTAATTGTCACAGATCAGGGAGAACATTTGATATTTGTCCCTTTGGGACTGGCTTATTTCACTCAGCATGATGTTTTCCAGATTCCTCCATTTTGTTGCAAATGACCAGATTTCTTTTCTTTTTTTTTTTTTTTAACGTTGTGTAATATTCCATAGAGTACATATCCCATAATTTCTTTATCCAGTTTTTTGTTGATGGATATTTAGTTGATTCCATGTGTTAGTTATTGTGAATTGAGTGAAATAAACATGAATGTGAAGATGGCTCTTTTATTTGCAAATTTAATTTCAGGTGGATAAATTCCAAAAAGTGGGATGGCTGGGTCATACGGTAGGGCTATATTTAGATTTCTGAGGAATCTCCAGACTGTCTTCCATAGTGGCTTTACCAGTTTGCATTCCCACCAACAGTGGGTTAATGTCTCTTTTTCACTACATCCTCGCCAGCATCTGTTGTTGGTAGATTTCTGTATGTGAGCCATTCTAACCGGGGTGAGGTGAAACCTCATTGTGGTTTTGATTTGCATTTCCCTGACTGCTAGTGATCCTGAACATTTTTTCATATGTCTGTTGGCCATTTGGATTTCCTCTTTTGAAAAATGTCTATTTAGGCCCTTGGCCCATCTATTCAGTGGGTTGTTTTTTTTGTTGTTGTTGAGGAGTTTCTTGGTCTCTTTGTAGATTCTGGTTATTAACCCTTTATTGGTTGCATAATTTGCAAATAATTTCTCCCATTCTTTTGGTTGCCTCTTCACTTTCCTGACTGTTTCTTTTGCAGTGCATTAACTTCTCAATTTGATCTAATCTCAGTTGCTAATTTTGGCTTTGACTGCCTGTACCTCTGGGGCCTTTTCCAAGAAGTCTTTACCTGTGCCAATATCTTGAAGGGTTTCTCTAATGTTCTCTAATAATCTGATGGTGTCGGGTCATAGATTTAGATATTTAGTTCATGTTGAGTGCATTTTTGTGTAAGGTGTAAGGTAAGGGTCTTGCTTAATTATTTCTGAATATGGAAATCCAATTTTCCCAGCACCATTTATTGAATAGACTGTCCTTGCTCCAAGAATTGGTTTTAGCTGCTTGATCAAAATATAAGTTGGCTATAGATGTTTGGATTGATTTCTGGTGTTTCTATTCTGTTCCATTGGCATATCCATCTGTTTTTGTACCAGCACAAGGCTGTTTTGATAACTGCCCTGTAGTATATCTTGAAATTGGGTATAGTGATACTTCTAGCTTTGTTTTTGTTGTGTAAGATTGTTTTACCTATTCAAGGTCTTCTGTGCCTCTGTATGACTTTCAGCATCATTTTTTCCAGATCTGAGAAGAATATCTTTGGTATTTTGATTGATATCACATTGAATATGTAAATTGCTTTTGGATGGGAGAGGGAGTAGGAGGTGGGATGGTTTGGTGAGTGGGAGGGCGGGCATGGGGGGAAGAACCGCTATAATCCAAAAGTTGTACTTTAGAAATTGATATTTATTAAATAAAAACTTTCTATACAAAAGTTTGCATTCCCTTCTATTGATATTGCCATATTTTTGACAGCATAATATAATAAAACATGTATAGGATTTGACATCAGTAAGACCTGAATTTCCAACCCTTATTGACTCCATGTACTTAGTGAATTTACTCAAATGCAAATCACTATTAATAAGCAGAGGATATTGGGAGGATTAGGTCTATAAAGAGGGAAATTATGTGTGAATGTGTGTTCTTTCCCTTCTTCCCTGGGAGATTCTGAAAAATGATATAAGCTTATATATCATGTACCCTTAACATGGTCTTTGGAATTGTATTTTTGGCATCTTTTCCACCCTATTATTAGGAATAAAGTCAAACTTTGGGTGTGATACAGCATAAGAAAAATAATCTACCCTGTGAAATAAAGTGAAATACTGAGAATAGTAATTAGTCAAAACATTCACTTATTGAATAAATGAAATTTTTGTTGCTCTACTATCAAAGGGAGAATAGGATTGTAGGTATTCCCTTGGGAAAGGTATTACATATCAGGATTCTATACCCTGGTCAAACCTCTTGACTATGTATGTGAGAAGCAAGTGTGTAGAAACTGCTTATTGATCATAAAATTATTATTATTTGATCATAAAATAACAAATTCTCAAACTCTAAAGTAGGTCACTCATGGAAAAAATGATAAAGAATGTCTAATATATCTGCATCCAAAAAAACTTGAACTGTCTCCATGTGCTGATTATTTCCTATGATTCCAGATATGGTACTGAGCTAGTAAATATTTATTTTGAGGAAAAGATTCTCAAACATTCGTATTCAAACTAATAATTCACAGAAACTTAAAGAATATTATTTGCCCAAACAAAATGAAATTGGCAAACAAACAGGCTGTCTGCATATTAATGTTTATTGCAGCTCAATTCACAATAGCTAAGAACTGGAACCAACCCAAATGCCCATCAACAGTAGACTGGATAAAGAAATTATGGGACATGTACTCTATAGAATACTATACAGCAGACAAAAACAACGAAACCCGGTCATTTGCAACAAGATGGAGGAATTTGGAAAACATCATGCTCAGTGAATTGAGCCAGTCCCAAAGGGACAAATATCATATGTTCTCCCTGATCGGCGACTACTAACTGAGCACCAAGGGGGAAACTTGTTGAAGTGAAGTGGACACTATGAGAAACAGTGACTTGATCAGCTCTTGTCCTGACGGTTGATGTACAATGTAATACTTTATCCATTTTAGTATTTTTTTTTGTTCTAGTACCGTTGGTTGAACTCTGTAATTAACACACACTTATTCTTAGGTGTTTAAATTTTAACTGAAAAGTGATCCCTGTTAGGAATTTGGAAAACATTTTGTTGAGTGTAATAAGCCAATCCCAAAGGGAGAAATACCACTTGTTCTCCTTGATAGGTGACAACTAACTGAGCACCAAAAAGGAAACCTGTTAAAGTGAAATGAACACTATGAGAAATGGTGACTTGATCAGCCCTCACCCTGACTGTTGATGAGCAGCTTAATATGTTATCCCTCTTAGTATTTTTTTGTTTGTTCTACTTAATACTTTTGGTTGAATACTGTAATCAATACACAATTCTTCTTAAGTGTTGAAACTTAACTGAAAAATGATCACTGTTAAATGTAAGAGTGGGAATAAGAGAGGGAAGAGATGTGCAATTCAGGACATGCTCAAGCTGACTTACCTCAAACGGTAGAGGTAGAAACATACCAGGGGATTCGAATTCAATCCCATCAAGGTGGCATGTACCAATGCCATCTCACTAGTCCCAGTGATCAATTTCTGTTCACAATTGATCATAATGAAAGGACTAAGAACCAAAGGGATCACATAAACAAAAACAGTGTCTGCATATATTAGCTGATAGAATCAAAAAGGGAGAGAATGATCCAACATGGGAAGTGAGATACACAGCAGACCCATAGAATGGCAGATGTCCTAAACAGCACTCTGGCCTCAGAATCAGCCCTTAAGGCATGCGGATCCAGCTGAAATGCCCATGAGAGTATTTCAGCATGGAAAGCCAAGACATTCTGGGGAAAAAAAAAACCTAAATGAAAGATCTCCACGAGTGAGATCCCAGTGGAAAGAATGGGTCATCAAAGAAGGAGGTACCTTGCTCTGAAGGGAGGAGAGAACCTCCACTTTGACCATGGCCTTGTCTAAATATGATCAGAGTCGGTGAACTCAGGGGGCTTCCATAGCCTTGGCAGCTCATGACAAGAGCCTAGGGTGATTACTGAGGCCATAAACAAGAGTGACAATTTGTTAAGTCAACAACAGGAGTCACTGTGCACTTACTCCTCATGTAGGATCTTTGTCCTTAGTGTGCTGTACATTGAGATTTAATGCTATAACTAGTACTCAAACAGTATTTTTCACTTTATGTTTCTGTGTGGGAACAAACTGTTGAAATCTTTACTTAATGTATGCTAAACTGATCTTCTGTATATAAAGAGTATTGAAAATGAATCTTGATGTGAATGGAAGGGGAGAGGGAGTGGGAAAGGGGAGGGTTGCGGGTGGGAGGGACGTTATGGGGGGGAAGCCATTGTAATCCATAAGCTGTACTTTGGAAATTTATATTCATTAAATAAAAGTTTGAAAGAAAAAAAATATTATTTTAATACAAACCCCAAAATACTAATAACAGCTACAGAAGATCAAGCATACATCTGGCTATTTATAAAGCTTCTCAAATAATTCTGGTATAATTTTATATTTGAGAACCACTGGTCTAGAGTAGAGGATTATTTTTCTATGAAAGTGGTCTGTGGAACAAGCATTTAGCCTAGTGGTTAAGATCCTTTTGGGGCACCTACCTGAGTAGCTGGATTCACTCCAGTTCCACTTCTGATTCCAACTTCTACTAATGTGCTCTGTGGGAGGCAGCAGGTGATGCCTTAAGTAGCCCACTCATATAGGAGACCTGCATTGAGTTCCTTGATTCTGGCTTCTGCCTCCTGGGGCCATTGCAGGCATTTGTGAAGTGAACTCAAAGATGGAACCTCCATCTCTCTCTCTCTCTCTCTCTTTCTCTCTTTCCCTCTTCTCTCTCTCTCCTCTCTCTATCTCTCTCTGTCTCTTTGCCTCTCAAATATTTTAATAAGAAAGGCATCTGCAATCTATATCTAGCTAAATAATATTTTTTCAAAAAGTGACACCCTAACTTCAACAAGTCTTTATGTTAGAAGCCTCATCAAGAGTGTTCAATTGTGTTCCTTAGATCATATTTGCTAATAATAGATGGAAAAAATAGCCTAACTAATTATTCAAAAACATTTTGACTACCAAATAATAGTTTGAAATTAACTGTGTATCAGCTATCATGAAAAGAGAGTTTTTAATAAAATACATGGTTAATAACTTTGACAGATTTAATTTCCATAATAATAAACTTAATGATATTACTACTTTTGGAGTATAAAAAAATCTTGAAAAAATTGGAAAACATAATTATTTCATAAATTGTGAATTATATGACTGTCTCATTGGTGATCAGTTTGTTGGACATGGATAGTCTACTTTTCAAATTAATATGGCAATGTTATAGAACCTAAATAAGATCAAAATTGATAGTACCTGTGATGTTTTAATACAATGAGTTCCATCTTTTAGTAACAATATTTTTTCTCTTTCTTCATGCAAAACAAATAAATAATTAGATAAAAGATACTAGATTTTTGTTGTTGTGCCCTATAAGGAGGATACCAGAGCCAGTGCCTACAGGCTTCTCCCTGTCTGAAAAACAAATTAAGAATAGTTTGTGGCCGGCGCTGCGGCTCACTAGGCTAATCCTCCGCCTTGCGGCACAGGCACCCCGGGTTCTAGTCCCTGTCAGGGCACCGGATTCTGTCCCGGTTGCCCCTCTTCCTGGCCAGCTCTATGCTGTGGCCAGGAAGTGCAGTGGAGGATGGCCCAGGTCCTTGGGCCCTGCACCCCATGGGAGACCAGGATAAGTACCTGGCTTCTGCCATTGGATCAGCGTGGTGCACCGGCCGTAGCACGCCGGCTGCGGTGGCCATTGGAGGGTGAACCAATGGCAAAAGGAAGACCTTTCTCTCTGTCTCTCTCTCTCACTGTCCACTCTGCCTGTCAAAAAAAAAAAAAAAAAAAGAATAGTTTGTAATCTACTCAACTTGTATTAAAAATCTGCATTAAATATAAGTAGACAGTATTAAATGAAATTAAAAACCACTCTGTTCACACTGAGCAAAGATTAACTAACTTGGCCGGCGCCGCGACTCACTAGGCTAATCCTCCGCCTAGCGGCGCGGGCACACCGGGTTCTAGTCCCGGTTGGGGCGCCGGATTCTGTCCCGGTTGCCCCTCTTCCAGGCCAGCTCTCTGCTGTGGCCAGGGAGTGCAGTGGAGGATGGCTCAAGTGCTTGGGTCCTGCACCCCATGGGAGACCAGGAGAAGTACCTGGCTCCTGCCATCGGATCAGCGCGGTGCGCTGGCCATTGGAGGGTGAACCAACGGCAAAGGAAGACCTTTCTCTGTCTCTCTCTCTCTCACTGTCCACTCTGCCTGTCAAAAAAAAAAAAAAAAAAAGATTAACTACTCTATGATATGTATATGTCCATGTGTTTCTGTGTGTTTATAATATCTGATTTTTTTTATATTTGAGATTTTTGTGTGGAACACCTGAAGCTACATTGTTGGATTATTTTGTTGAAGCAGTAAATGTGAACAACTCCTATTTTTCGGTACAGTTTTGCTCATGTCAACTAGTCACTCACTATCTAGTAACCTAAATTAAAAATAAAATATGATAAATAATAATGTAACTTAATTACTGGAATATTGAGATAGCACTTCTCAGCAATGTCTGACAATGAAACCAAAACAGAAAACATTTAACTAGAATTCGGAAAGTTTTGGTGAATTCTTGCTATTACTCAACTGAACGCTACATTCCCCATTTAGAAACAAAGAAAAATTATTTCGTGAACTGTGTAAGTCTTTATAAAAGGAGTTCATAGTTTCAAAGAAAATAATTTATGATATTGAAAATGATAATTAACTTGTGATATAAAGATCTGCACAAGGAACTTGTGATTTTGAGGGTAATATAAGATAGGAAGAAGTTACAAGCCTATACGAAACATTTCCATACAATCACAGGTGCTGAGGTTACCAGTGCAACATTTAGAGCAACCAATTTTATGAGTAAAGATTGGTGTAGGAATTTTAAGAAGCATTTTAATTTGCATAATTTGAAGCTAATAGGAAAGGAGGCATCAGTTGAATTCATAACTGAGAAAGTACTTCCTATCAAGGCAGAAACAGAAAGAAATAAGCAACAAGCAACATAAATTTCAGTTGGAATGAAATCAGTTGATAATAGAGGAAAATGTGTTTCCAAATACATATTCTTGCTTTTTGTAATGAACATACACATAAGATTCAACATCACAATTATTTACTGTTACCATGTTAGTCTTACCACTTCATCTAAGTTTCTATCTAATATATAATAATTATGTAATAAATTATAGTATATAGTTATCATAAGAAAATTTATTTATTATGAAATTAAATCAATTAAAATGAATGTGAATAAAATTTTAATATTTTGGAGCTTACATTCTGAAAAATATTAAAATGTTTATTAAAAGGATGTAATTTTAATGATTTTAGTGATTTTCAAAAATTTAGAGATATGCAAAGATCTTTTAAAATGTTGCTCACAAAAGTCCAATTTTCAATACTTATATATCTACTTTAAGCAAACCTGTAATGCACATATTGCTAGCCATCTGTTTTTTGAGCTACTAACCAAAGCTGCAAATTTCTGTTGTGAATTGTACATTATTTTATTAGAAAGTTATACATAAAAAATATGACTTATAGAGGGATACAAAAAGCTTTTAATTTCTTAATTATATCATGTATGGAAATTTTCCTTTAATTTTTTTCACTAAGGAACTTGTTTTCTTTTTATTGATTTTCTTTTCATCTACTTGAAAGGCAGACTGACAAAGACAGATGTTCCATTCACTTGTTGACTATTCAACCATCCTGCTCACAACATCCAGGACTGGGCCAGGCTAAAGCCAGATAGCAGGAACTCCATCTGGTCTCCCACACAGGTTGCAGGGGTCCAAGTACTTGATCCTTCATTTGCTATTTCCCAGAAAGCAATAGCAGGAAGCTGCATGAGCAGCTAGGACTAGAATCAGTGATCTGATGTGAGGTGTGGGCATAACCGGCTACACCACAATGCAAACCCCAGGAATAGATTGAAATTGTTAATGATTTAATGATTGGATTACATAGATAATTCTTTTGCTACGTAAAATGGCAACCTAGAAACCCATTCTTGATCTAAGCAGGTGGTTTCAATCTCTACATGAGCTCTATTTGTGGGGTAGAGGGTTAAGCCACCATCTGAGATGCCAATATCCCAAATGGATACCAGTTAGAATCCCAGCTGCTCCACTTCAGATCCTACTCCCTGCTAATGCTGGAAATCAGCAGAAGATGGCTCAAGGAATTAAGGCAATGCAACCACATGGGAGATACAGATGAAGCTTCTGGCTCCTGCCTTAGGTCTTGCCCAGCCCTAGCTTTTGAGGCCATTTGGGAAGCAAATCAGCAATGGAAAAATCTCTCTCTCTCTCTCGTTCCCCATTCTCTCTCTCTCTCCCTCTCTCTCTCTTTCTGTACTGCCTCTCAAATAAATAATTATTTAAATAAATAAGTAAGTAAATGAATAAGTAAAATCAGTCTAAGGATATAAAGATTTAAATAAATCTATTGCTTGCAAAACCATCTAGCCTGTTTATCAAACTGAATAAAATAATTAAAGAAAAATTTGAAGAGAAATCACCTACTTTACGAAAATATTGAAGGAACAATGATTTTCTCACATTTCCCAAAATAAATAATGCTTACTTTAACCTATTCCTAGAGCATGATAAATAGATTACAATTTCAAAAATTTATATTTAAATGTATATGTAATAAATATCCAAAACCAATATAGCATACTCTGCAGCTTTTTTTAAATGGCAAAACAAAACATCTCTGAAACAGAGGATTGAGCAACAATTCCAATCATAGGAAAACACAGATAAGGGCCTCTTTGAAGGGGAAATTCTCAGAATGACAAAAGCATTGCAACATGTCAAATACTTGTGTATCAGAACAATACCTCTTAGGGAATCCAAAGGAAAGACCTGCTGCAAGCATGGGGATAGCTGAAGTGAAAAAGTTTCAATGTTGGCAGACGCAGAGCCCACATGAAAGAGAAGCATTATCCAGAAGCTTGGTGGTAACAGCAGAGATGACAGAAGTAGTGAAAGTATCACAGAATCTGAAGGAATTCTACCTTTCAAAACCCCTAACCCACGCAGGAGAAAGGCAAAAATTAGTAAAGAACTTTCATTTCAATAGACCAACAGAATATGATAAACTTCAGCTAAAACTCTCAGTAAGCCATTCAATGCCCCCTGCCTATCTACATGTAACTTGTCTAAGAAAAATAAAAGGTACTTAAAACATTTCAAAAATATACAGCATCCACATCAAATCTGCTATAAGAAACATGAAAATAACTGCCAAAATTTCAGCAAATGGAAATACATACCAATAATTATGAAGCATAGGGAAATTTTAATACAATACTCAGAGATAAATAACACTAGGCTAGCAGTGGAAAAAAATTAAAAAATGACAGAAATCAGAAAGTCAACTCAGAACATAAAAATGTAGAAATATGAGTAAAGTGAAAGAAGCTATTCACAAAAGACAACATATTGTACATTTTCACTTATATGAAATTTTCAAAGTAAGGAAATCAAATGAAAACAGAAAGATTCATTCTTGCTAGGGTTGGCTGCAGAGGTAGAAATGGTTACTGACAGGCAAAAGAATGTTTTTGTAAGTGATGAAAATTTTCTAATTTACATGGTGATGATGATTTTAGGATTCTGTGAATATTTGAATAACCACCTAATTACACGTTTTAATTTTTTTAATTGTGTAGCATATTTATTATTTCTCAACAAATCTATAAAGATATGTCCATACACAAGAAAAATTGAAATTATATTGGCTGAAGGCAAAAAATATTCCAAAAAGATTTAATTTTAAACTTCTCAAGGAAGAATCATTTAATTGAAAGAATGACAATGCAATCTGAGGAGCAGAGTAAAAACCAAAGAATACCAAAGAGGAAACATTGCATGTGAAGGACCAATAGAACCAGAAAGTAGGCAACAAAGACATATCCTAAAATCAATTTCTTAGAAGAAAGTCCCCAAAATAAAATAAGGCTACTATCTAGAAATAGAATAAGAGTCTTTTAGAATGAAAGATGACCTTAGTCAACATTTTGAAAGTGTGCACTTACATCTTGTTCAATTGACTCAAGAGTGATGGTGATGTTTTTATTCTCTCTTGTCACACTCTTTCTCTCCAGTACACTGTGATTTGGGGGGGGGGGGGGGTCAAAGTTTAAGTTTGACAAGATGGTCAGAATGCATCTTTAAAAACAGAGAAGAAATTAAGATAGACATCCCCATGTAAGCAAAGTGGGAGGGTTCATTACTACTCTATTTGCCTAGCAAGACATTGTAATTGGAGTCCTTCAGTTGAAATGAAAGGATACTAAGAAACTCAAAGTCACGTGAAAATATAAATTCATTGGGTAAAGGTAAGCATATGTACAAATATAAAAGACAGAATCATTATAACTTTGGCTTTTAAACCAACTTTTATTTTTCTTCAATATTTAAAGGACAAATGCCTAAAAAGAATTATGAATCTATGCCAATGTAAGTAAGTTATATAAATATATAACGTTATAATAATTAAAAAAAGTTGGTTTCAGAGATGTGAAGGAGTAGAGTTTTTGTAAGTGATTGAAGTTAAATGTTATCTGTTTTTGAAATGATAAGCTGACACATAATCCTCAAGGAAACTGTGCCCCCTCTCCATTTTATAGGATATAAATAGTTTAAAAGTAGAAGAGAAACAAAATATGTCACTGCAAAAATGAACCTAATTCACAAAGAGAAGTGGAGGAAATGAAAGTCAGAAAGCTATAAGCAATAGAGAAAGCAAGTCAGAGAATCATTAGAATTTGATATAAAACATATTGCTGTCTATAATCTGTGTGGGCCTTATTCATGCAGTTCAGGGTTTTAGAAAGAAGACTTGACGTGGTCCAAGTGAGGCAATTCTGCCAACTGGATTGTCTTTGGATTCCAAATGTTATTATTCCTTGAATATTTCATCTCTCACCTATCCTGAGGATTTTGGATTTTCTGGCTCTACAATTCAATGAGCAAACTCTTTAAAATTGATCTCTCTATATATATCTGTCTAGAAGTGATAGAGGGATAGGTAGTTGAATGGATGAATGGATGGATAGTTACTTCTACACCCTACCCCCAACACACAAACATCCTTTCAGTTCTTTTTCTCTAGGGAATCTTGATTAGTATAATTATTTTTCTCAACTTTATATTCACAGAGGAACATACACCTTCATATTAGGGCATATAGTACAGCCTGGACAGTTATCATTAATAAGATTGCAGGAAAAATCCATAAATCTACCTGTCTCCAAAATACTCTTCCACTTGGAAGTGTAAAAACAGCTGAATAATAGTGTGTCAAAAGAAAAATAAATTGAAATTGTAAAATTTATTTTAAAACATTAAAAATCAATAGAATATATTTAGAATAGCAGATAGTAAAAATTTCATATACATGTGTGTACATACAAACACCCAGATCAATATAAAAATAAAGAAGAAGGGAGACATAAAAATATGCAGGATCCAAGGTACATGTTTTCCTAGGTCTTCCCTAGGTTCAAAGGACCTTTTCTTCAGCACTTTCTCCAGAAGCTGTGCGTATTGGACTGACTTATGGCATCTGTGAAGACAGTTTCCTGTCCTTCCCCAAGACTGACTGCAGGGTTGAGAGGATTTGATGCTGTCACTCCAGTTCAGTGGCTAAAAACTTCTGCTACCTACGTGAGGAGTGTCCGGAACAGGTAGCATGATCAAAAGTCGTCACATGCATGTCTTCAGTACCAACAGTTCTCTCTGCTGTCTGCAGTCTTGCCCAGCCGTTCTTTTGTGCATCCACAGCAGGCCTGTACAGATGAGCTCTTTGCCTGCCTCTCGCTCCCAGTTATTTCAAACAAACAGGCTAGTCCAATTCCATCTTTAGTAACTCATCACAATTTTAACCCACTTCTTTCCATATGTTTCTACTGAAGCTACTTATAACTTCTGAGCATGGCAAATATGAAACTGTTCACTAGCTTTTTTCTTCTAGAAGAGGTTTGCCCCTCTGAATTTCAGTTCCCTTGGTTGTTTTGTGACACAGCTCTTGGAGAATTTGAAGAAAAGTTGTGATTGTTGTCACAGTTGGGATAGGGGCTCATTGCATGTTTTCTACTTATTAAGTGGAAGCATAGATTTCAGATCATTTACTATTTTGCTTCAACTACCAAGTAAGCTCCAGGGAGGTTTAATTTATCATTATAAAATTATATACAAATCGGGGCCAGCGCTGTGGTATAGCAGGTAAAGTCACCGCCCACGGTGCCGGCATCGCATATGGGCGGCAGTTCATGTCCTGGCTGCTTCACTTCCGATTCAGCTCTCTGCTACGGCCTGGGAAAACAGTAAAAAATGGCCCAAGTCCTTGGGACCCTGCACCCACGTGGGAGACCAGGAATAAACTCCTGGCTTCTGGCTTTGGTGGGCTCAGCTCTGGCTATTGCGGCCATTTGGGGAGTGAACCAGCAGATGGAAGACCTCTCTCGCTCTCTCTCTACCTCTCCTCTCTCTGCCTCTCCTCTCTCTGTGTAACTTTGACTTTCAAGTAAAATAAATAAATCTTTAAAAAATTATATACATAACATAGTGACTGTTACCTAATAAAAATGAAACATATACTTGAATAAATAATTCATTATTCAGTTTATTTATTCAATGAATATTAACTGGATGTAATGTTTAAACAGAAAATAATATTCAGTTTCCTGTATACTTATACTCTCTTTCCCACAAAAGTCCATATACATTTTAATCTCATCACTAACATTTATGCATTCATGACACTTGTGTCATAACCATATGTGTTTGTGAAGGGGTGCCAATGTAAATATTTGATTATGGTTTATTTCTCTCACAGTACTGCAGGATAGCTAATTTGTACAAAATATTTTTTAACTATTGTTTTCTTACACCTAGGATCTTGTCAAAAGTAGGCCTTCAAATAACATTGAATGATTCAATAAGTGATAGTGCTCTAAAATATTTAGGAAACACAAAGAGGACAGCAGAAACATAAAATTTAACACAGTATTTGTGCTTCCAGGATGATACAAAATTTAGGCAATTATATTTCAAATAGATGCTTTCAAATGCTCAGTTCAAATTCTTTAGTGTATAAATGAAGAAATTAAGGACAAGGGAAATTAAATGGCTCTCCCAAAGTCACAGAACTCATTAGTGGCCATGCCTGGAATAGAAACTAGGTCTCTTGGATCTAAATCCATTGCTCTCTTGATTTGGGTGCTCTGAGAAAAACACTTTAAAACATTTGTTTATGGATTTAAAAATGCCCATATTGAAAAACAGAGAAAAAGAAAGAGAATTTACAGTATATCTCATCCATGATATCCAAACAGATGGCCGTGTTACAGCAGCTCTCTCAGGAAAGTTATATTCAGAAAAAGGCAACGCATCACCAAGTCCTATAATCCCAATGGAGAGTAAATGATTTCACAGTGTGTCAGGTAGTGCAGCATCCGACATTTCAATATTTCCCTCTGAAGGGGAGATGAATGTAAAATTGCTTTACCTTCATGCTCTAGCTGGTGATTTCCCTGCTGTGCCCTTTGTAACACTGTAAGAGAAAAAAAGGAAAGAAGGGCATTGATAGGTCCTGTCACATTCAATACCCTCCTGAGCACAGAAAATTCTAGTTTTTGAATATCAAATACATTAGCAAAAACTATACAATATTGATTTCTACCATGAACTAAATGAAATATTTATTATCTAAAATCATCAATAGATAATAATTTATCCTAAAAACTTTTCTTTTTTAACTTTTATTTAATAAATACAAATTTCTAAAGCACAACTTTTAGATTATAGCGGCTTTTTCCCCCCATAACCTCCCTCCCACCTGCTACCATCCCATCTCCCGCTCCCTCTCCCATCCCATTCACATCAAGATTCATTTTCGATTCTCTTTATATACAGAAGATCAATTTAGTATATTCTAAGTAAAGATTTCAACAGTTTGCACCCACACAGAAACACAAAGTATAAAGTACTGTTTGAGTACTAGTTATACAGTTAATTGACATAGTACAACACATTTTGACAGAGATCCTACATGGGGAGTAAGTGCACAGTGACTCCTGTTGTTGATTTAACAATTGACACTCTTATTTATGACATCAGTAATCACCCGAGGCTCTTGTCATGAGCTGCCAAGGCTATGGAAGCCTCCTAAGTCCACAAACACTGATCTTATTTAAACAAGGCCATAGTCAAAGTGGAAGTTTTCTCCTCCTTTCAGAGAAAGGTACCTCCTTCTTTGATAGCCCATTCTTTCTGCTGGGATCTCACTCACAGAGATCTCACAAAAACTTTTGTTAAAGGTTTATTTATTTAGGCTGATGCTGTGGAGTAGAAGGTAAAGCCATTGTCTGCAGTGCTGGCATCCCATATGGGTACTGGTTCAAGTCCCGGCTGCTCCACTTCTGATCAATCTCTCTGCTATGTCCTGGGAATTCAGTAGAAGACGGCCCAAATCCACAGGCCCTGGTACTCACATGGGAGACCTGGAAGAAGCTCCTGGTTCTGGCTTTGGATCAGTGCAGCTCCTGCTTTTGTGGCCAATTGAGGAATGAACCAGTGGGTGGAAAACCTCTCTCTCTGCCTCTCCTTCTCTCTCTTTGTAACTCTGAATTTCAAATAAACAAATAAATCTTTAAAAAAGAAAAAAAAGATTTATTTATTTATTTGAAAGACAGTTACAGGGGCTGGCTTTGTGGCACAGCAGGTTAAGATACTGCTTGTATTGCCAACATTCCACATAAATGCTGGTTCGAGCCCTTCCTGCTCTGTTTCAGATTCAGCTCCCTGCTAATGTGCCTGGGAGAGTAGCAGAAGATAGCCTAATTTCTTAAAGTCCTGCCTCTCACATGAGAGACCCAGATGCCAAATCAAACTTCTCCCTGGTTCAGTCAAGGCTGTTGCATCAATTTGGGGAATGTATCAGTGGATAGAAGTCTCTCTCTCTCTCTCTCTCTATTTCTCTTCTTTCTGTCTTTGTCTCTCCCCTCTCTCTCTGTAACTCTTCCTTACAAAGAAATGAATCTTTTTTAAAGTCAGTTACACACACACACACAGAGAGAGAGAGAGAGAGAGAGAGAGAGATTCTATCTGCTGGTCCACTCTTGCCAATGGCCCCAGTAGCTGGAGTTGGGCCAGTCTCAATAGATGAAAGATTTCTCTGTCTCTCTCTTTTTCTGTTTGTCTTTCCCTCTCTCTCTGTAACTTTGCCTTTCAAATAAATAAATAAATCTTTTTTTTTAAGTTAAAGATAGAGAGATATATATCTTCAATTTACTGGTCCACTCCCCCAGATGGCCCCAGTGCCAGGGGCTGGGCCAGTCCTAAGCCAGGAGTATAGAGGTCTCCCACGTGGGTGACAGTGACCCAAATACTTAAGCCATCCTCTGCTGCTTTCCCAGGCACATCAGCAATGGATCCAGAGTGGAACAGGCAGGAGTCAAACCACTGCTTTGAAATAGGATGCTGGTGTTGGAGGCACCAGCTTAACCCACTATAACACAATGCTAGCCCCAAAGAGGTTTTTTGTTTTATATTTTTAAAAATTATGTAATGAAAAACATAAACACTAAATTTTAAAGATCTTGGAGGGATAGAAACTGGTGAAGTGGCCAGATATAAAATCAACACACAAAAATCAATAACCTTTGTATACAGAGACAATGCCATGGCTGAGAGATAACTTTTAAGATCAGTGCCATTCACAATAGCTCTAAAAAGAATTAAATACTCTGGAATATATTTAGCCAAGGATGTCAAAAATCTCAATTAAGAAAATTACAAAACACTAAAGAAATAGAAGACAGACAAAAAAAGGAAAAATCGTCCATGCTCATGGATTGGAAAAATCAATATCAACAAAATGTTCATATTGTCAAAAGCAATTTACACAATCAATGCAATCGTAATCAAAGTACCAATGACATTCTTCACAGGTCTAGAAAAAATGATGCCTAAATTCATATGGCAACATGAGAGAGCCTCAATAGCTATAGCAATCTTATATAGCAAAAACAAAGCCAGACGTATCATAATAACTGATTTCAAGAAACACTACAGGACAGTTATAATCAAAACAGCTTGGTATTGGGACCAAAACAGACTTAGCAATGGAACAGAATAGAAACTCCAGAGGCGAATCCATGTACCTACAACAAATTTATCTTTGACAGAAGAGCTAAAATCAATCCCTGTGGCAGACAGTCTCCTTAACAAATGGCGCTAGGGAAACTGGATCTCCATGTGCAGATGTATGAAACTAGACCCTACCTTATACGTTATAAAAAATCAACTCAAAATGGATCAAAGACCAAAATCTATCACCCAAAACCGTCAAATTACTAGAGAACATTGGAGAAACTCTGCAGGACATTGTCATGGGAAAAGACTTCCTGGTAAAGACCTCAGAAGCACAGGCAATCAAAGCCAAAATTGACAGATGGGATTATATCAAGCTGAGGAGCTTCTGCACTGCGAAAGAAACACTCAGCAGAGTGAAGAGGCAACCTACAGAATGAGAGAAAATTTTTGAAAACTACGCAACTGACAAAGGGTTATCATCAGAATTTATAAAGAGCTCAAGAAATTCAAAAACAACGAAACAAACAATCCCATTGAGAAATGGGCAAAGATCTTGAACAGAGAGGAAATTCAAATGGCCAAGACACTTGAGAAAATGCTTAGGCTCTCTGCTAATGGCCTGAGGAAAAGTGGAAGATGACCCCAGGTGCTTGACCCCTGCATCCGCTTGGGAGACCTGGCTCTTGGCTTCAGATTGGATCAGCTCTCTCTCTCTCTCTCTTTAAAATATCTATATTTTTAATATATAAAATATTTAAAATATATATACTAAAGATCCTTATAAAATTGTATTCATTAATCTGTCTATATTATATATATATGTATACACACATACATATATATAATATCCTTATAAAAGAGAATTCATCAGTCTATCTGACTGGCTTGCCTGTCTGCATTTGGCCACCAACACTTGAGGACCCAACCTTTCTTTCTCCAAAAGATGCAACTAGAAGATATTATCTAGGAAACAGAGAAATCCTCACCAGACAACCAAATTGACCAATTCCCTGATCTTAGACTTCACAGGATCCAGAAATAAGTTTCTGTTCTATAAACTACCCAGATTCAGGTTTCTTTGTTTTAATTAGCAGTGTTAAACAGACTAGAGATTATAGTCATTTCCAGTTTACTTTATCCATAACATATTGTTCCAGAGTCAGTCTGGAACTACCTACAGGTGATGATATTTGACATAGTGTTTTAATCCCCTCTTGAGATGTTGGCACCTCATATTGTAGTACAGGTTGGAGTCCCAGCTGTTCAGCTCCCTATCCAGTTTCCTGCTAATATGCCTGTGAAGGTACCAGATAATGGACCAAAGTACTTGGAACTCTTGACACTCATGTACAAGACCCAGATGGAGTTCCTGGCTCTGGGCTTCAGCTATGTCCAGCCCTAGTTTTGTAGCCATTTGGGGAGTGATCCAGTATAAGGAAGCACTTTTTCTCTCTCCCTCTCTCTCTCCATATATATATATAGAGAGAGTGAAATATAAATATTTCTCTCTTTTTTTGACAGGCAGAGTGGATAGTGAAAGAGAGAGAAAGGTCTTCCTTTTGCCGTTGGTTCACCCTCCAATGGCCGCCATGGCTGGCGCGCTGCGGCCGGTGCACCGCACTGATCTGAAGTCAGGAGTCAGGTGCTTCTCCTGGTCTCCCATGGGGTGCAGGGCCCAAGCACTTGGGCCATCCTCCACTGCTTTCCTGGACCACAGCAGAGAGCTGGCCTGGAAGAGGGGCAACCGGGAAAGAATCCGGCGCCCCGACCGGGACTAGAACCCGGTGTGCCGGCGCCGCTAGGTGGAGGATTAGCCTATTGAGCTGCGGCGCCGGCCAATATTTCTTTCTATATATTTTTCCTGCATCTGCCTTTTAAGTAAATAAATAAGTAAATCTTAAAAAGAGCAGAACCACTTATACAACCAGTTACATACCTATTTAGGGAAAAAACAAATAACCACTGCTTGCTTGACCACTGATGCAGTCAGTATAAATATCAGTTAGGGCCAGAACACTTTATGCAGAGAATGAGGCTGCATAGCCAAGAATCAAGGTTGTGTTTGTTTATCATTTGTTTGGTAAATTGAACAGAAGACATTAGTGTTCAAGAGTGAAATAGTGGGGTTAGCACTATGGTACAATGGGTTAAAGCCATAGACTGTGGCACCAGCATCCCTATGGGCTCTGGTTCGAGTCCCAGCTGCTAGACTTCTGATACAGATCCCTGCTAATGTGCCTGGGAAAGCAGCAGAAGATGGCCCTGGTCCTTGGGATCCTGAACCCATATGGGAAACCAGAGAAGGCTCCTGACTCCTGGCTTGGGCCTGGCCCAGTGGAGTAGGGAGTCATTTGGGGAGTGAACCAGTGAATGATTCTCTCTCTCTCTCTCTCTCTCTCTCTCTTTCTCTCTGTAATTCTGCCTTTCAAATGAATAATAATGAATAAAAATCTTTAGAAAAAAACATGAAATTATGAATAAAACAAACAATTATAGTCAGAATGACTGGAGTGAGTATAGAATTTGCCAATTACTACCTATTTGGTCTTAGACAACTCAATTTCCTATGATGTTTTCAATTTTCTATAAACTTGAAGTTATAACATATATTTCAGAAAGTTAGAATGAAAATAAGTGAGAAAAAAGTTTTTAATGTCTAATTCAGTGCCTAGCATAAAAGATGTATATAATAAACAGTAATCTTTGTCTTTCTTAACATTGCTTTTTTTATTTATTTGACAGGTAGAGTTATAGACAGTGAGAGAGAGAGACAAAGGTCTTCCTTTGTTGGTTCACTCCCCAAATGGCCGCTACAGCCAGCGCTGCGCCAATCCGAAGCCAGGAGCCAGGTGCTTCCTCCTGGTCTCCCATGCGGGTGCAGGAGCCCAAGCACTTGGGCCATCCTCCACTGCCTTCCCGGGCCACAGCAGAGAACTGGACTGGAAGAGGAGCAATAGGGACTAGAACCGGCACCCATATGGGATGCCAGTGCCACAAGCAGAGGATTAACCAAGTGAGCCACGGCACCGGCCCCAAACATTGCTTTCATAGAATATGAGTCTTTCTACCTTATTAGCTTCTCTGAACTTGGCATCTAATTTACCTGATACTTTCAACTGGCATTTCTAGTCTTCCTTTCCCAGGACCTGAATTCTTTGATTGAGCTTTGTTATCTGAGTTCTTTTTTGACTTAAGTTTGATATTATCTAGCTTTCACTAGAATAATTATACTTTTTATATGTTTGCTCAATTTAGCACATCAAAATTTATATTTGGTGACTGTTCATTATAATATATTGCCCAAATATATCATATTTGGATGCAAAGAAATGCTTAAAACAAAGATTCAAGATTCTAAGGCAGGAGAACCACCATGTACCTCAGAAACACTTTGTAAGGTAAGTACTTCATAGAGGATCACCTAGTTAACATGAATTCATTTAAAAAAAATATTTAGTTGAAAGTAGAGTTACAAGGAGAGAGGAAGAGACAAAGAGACAGAGAGATCTTCCATCTGTTGGTTCTGTCCCCAAACTGTCCGCAAGGGCTGGAGCTGGGCTGATCCAAATCCAGGAGCCAGGAGCCAGGAGCCAGGAGCCAGGAGCCAGGAGCCAGGAGCCAGGAGCCAGGAGCCAGAAATTTCTTCTGGGATGCCATTGCAATGCTACAGCTTGAATTCTTAAAGAACAAAGGCTGACCTAGGGCTTGAACTTACATTGTAAGGATATCTCTATCTGTGTAGCATTGATTTAAGACTATGCCTCAGGCCATTACATTGTACATTAACATCACCAGGTCTTTCTTTGTGCCATTTTCCTTCTTTATTTTTGATGCCGTTCTCCCTTCTATACACATTCTAAATATGGGGATGAATGCAGAATCTTGCAGATTCCCCAGCAAAGAATTTGTGGCCTCAGCACACAGAGTCCAGCTGTTTAAGCTATTTAGATGTTCAGGATATGACTCAGTTGTCATCACTCCCTCCAGGGGAAACCCATACTGAAAGAACAATCAAACCAGGGGTCTAAATATCTGTCCAAATAGGTGCCTGATAGCATGGCTGAGATTTTGTTGGTCCTGCATAACAACTACATTTCTTCCTCGGTTCAAATCTTCTCTCTCCCATTTTCATGGGTCTTGATCTTTGCTTACCAAACTCCGTCACAGGTCTAATTTCAGAGACTTCAACGTATCGCAACAGGATCTAGCTTTAATGTGAAGATCTTTGCGAGTGCCTGTCTCCCTCTGCCTCACAAACAGAATGTTTTATGCTATTACTTTTAGCCAACTGTGAATGTTATTGTGTGTAAGCAGGTTTCAGGGACTTAGTCAAACCAGCTGCCAAGAATAAATTTTACTGATAAAAGAAAAATACATATATATCTTTGGCAGCACAATACTTCTGTGAATGCAGCATATTTGAAAAATCATCTCTCTGGACGAGTATTTGGGAGAGCAGCTAAGCTGCCGTATTGGAGTGCCTCCTTCCAGTCCTGGCTACTCTGCTTCCTGCTAATGCACAAGCTGGGAGGCAGCGGATGATGGCTCCTGGACTTGGATCTCTGCCATTCACATGGGAAAGAAAGGTTGAGTTTCAGGTCCTGGCTTTGACCCTTGCTTGTCAAGCTCTGGCTGTTGCAGGCATTTAGGGCATGAACCAGTGACTGGAAGATCTCTGTCTTTTTACTTTTCAAATAAAACGAACATAAATTAATTAACTTTTAATCTCCTCTAGGTCAAACCTTCAAACCTCCATTTACAATGCCTTTTATTTCACACATTCAATTATAAGTCATAGAGGCATGAAGCTAGCAGAGGAAGCATCCAAGATATGCATGTGTGCATGGTTTAAATTTAAGAGTGAGTTGGGGTCAGCGCTGTGATGTAGTGGGTAAAGCTGCCACCTGCAGTGCCGGCATCCTATATGGGTGCCAGTTCGAGTCCTGGCTGTTCCACTTCCTATCCAGCTCTCTGTTATAGCCTAGGAAAGCAGTGCAGGATGGCCCAAGTCCTTGGGCCCCTGCACCTACATGGGAGACCCAGAAGAAGCTTCTGGCTCCTGGCTTCAGATCAGCGCAGCTCCGGCTATTGCAGCCAAATGGGAAGTGAACCGGTGGATGGAAGACCTCTCTCTCTCTCTCTCTCTCTCTCTCTGCCTCTCCTTCTCTCTCTGTGTAACTCTGAGTTTCAAATAAATAAATCTTTTTAAAAATTTTAAGAGTTAGTTTGAACAGTCCTTCATATTTTAGAGTACAATTTATATATGCGCAATCAAACATATAGATGTAAATTGTCCATTTATATCTCTTTTCCATTTTGATATGAGTTTTAGTGGCCTTTGTAACTTGATTTTGGTGAATGAATTATGTATTAGAGATAACCCTTTTTTATCTGGAATATGTTATGAAGTTTTTTCTCCAAAACTGTTACATTTCTTTTCATTTTGTTTATGGTGCTTTTGTTGTGCCAATTTTTTTTTATTTTATGCTGTCAGGATTACAGGTTTTATTGCATCTGAATTTTGAGTAATAGTCAGAAAGTCACTCCTTATATCACAATTAAAAAGCAGTTTGCCAATATGGTATCAAGCAATTATGTGGATTTATTTTATCTCATTTTTTGCAGTTTATTTTACATGTAATAAAGTACTGATTTAGCTTTACCTTTTCTCAATTTTTTTTTGTTTGTTTCCATTTAACCAAAATCCCACCTTGGCCTGGGGAAACTGAGATGTTCTCTTTAATATGCGTTAGGTATCACACAGTTGAGTTTTAGAGACTTTATAGTATGCTTTGCAGAATCTTAACTAATTCAGGAGGAACTATGTATTTTCGAAGTTAAATCATGCTATAAGATACAAGGAAAGTTGCTACATCTTCTGTGGTGTTTTTCAATAGTTCTTTAAGAATATCCTTGAGTAAATTTTGAAGACTTTTAAAATGTATATTTGTGGAAGGCAGAATTTATAGATATGCTCAAAGTTAAAGACATTGAGAGGAGTAGATTATGCAGGATTATCAATGAGTCCTTAAGAGACGAAAGCAGTGAAAAAAGTGTGTCAGAGTTATGTGAAGTGAAAATTATTTGATCTTGTTGTTACCTAATTTGAGGAAGGGAGCACAGGCCATGGGATGTAGTGCCCTCTAGAGGTTGGAAATGATGCTTGGCTTTCAATCATCAGGAAAACAAGACAAAATTGTAACAACATAAATGAGCAGGAAACAACTTCTGCATCAATGCTCAAAGTGGAAGACAGCCTGTAGATTCTTATGTTGGTCCACTGAGATTTTTATTAGATTTCTGATTTATCAAACTGCAAGATAATATATCTGTGCTGCCTTAAGCCACTTTGTTTTAGTAATTTTTTATCACTGAAATAAAAAACTATTTTCTAAGCATTTTATATTGGTTAATGCCATTGCAAATGGATTTTTATTCACCACAGTGTTTTTAACTGATAATTGTATATATTATAGCATCAATTTCTCCTAATTAATTTTATACCCTGCTAATTCAATAAATTATTTTCTTATATGGTTTCTTTTCTTGATTTTCCAGAGTTTTAGAGGACCAATTTCATAACAGCTGCAAATGAAGATAATTGTATTTTTTTACTGATTTTTATTCCATTAAGTAATTTAAGTTTTATAATTTCACTGGTAAATATGGAAAATACATAGACGAAGAGCAATACAGATAATTGCATAATCACCTTGTTTGTTCCCTATTATCATTTTTTATCTCATTTATTAATCTTCTTCACTTTTTTTTTTCTAGTTGAGCTCAGTAGAATTTTACTTACACTGATAAAATCTTAGATGTCATTAATTTTCGACTGACCACTACTGTTAAAATATGCCAGAGTAGAGTTAGAAACATACCAGGGGATTCGAATTCAATCCCATCAAGGTGGCATGTACCAATGCCATCTCACTAGTCCCAGTGATCAATTTCTGTTCACAATTGATCATAATGATAGGACTAAGAACCAAAGGGATCACATAAACAAGAATAGTGTCTGCAAATACTAGCTGATAGAATCAAAAAGGGAGAGAATGATCCAACATGGGAAGTGAGATACACAGCAGAACCATAGAATGGCAGATGTCCTAAATAGCACTCTGACCTCAGAATCAGCCCTTAAGGCATGCGGATCCGGCTGAAAAGCCCATGAGAGTATTTCAGGCATGGAAAGCCAACACACTCTGGGGAAAAAAAAAAAAAAAAAGAAAAACCTAAATGAAAGATCTCTGTGAGTGAGATCCCAGTGGAAAGAACGGGTCATCAAAGAAGGAGGTACCTTTCTCTGAAGGGAGGAGAGAACTTCCACTTTGACCATGGCCTTGCCTAAATATGATCAGAGTCGGTGAACTCAGGGGGCTTCCATAGCTTTGGCAGCTCATGACAAGAGCCTCGGGTGATTACTGATGCCATAAACAAGAGTGTCAATTTGTTAAGTCAACAACAGGAGTCACTGTGCACTTATTCCTCATGTAGGATCTTTGTCCTTTTTGTGCTGCACATTGAGATTGAATGCTATAACTAGTACTGAAACAGTATTTTTCACTTTATGTTTCTGTGTGGGAGCAAACTGTTGAAATCTTTACTTAATGTATGCTAAACTGATCTTCTGTATATAAAGAGAATTGAAAATGAATCTTGATGTGAATGGAAGGGGAGAGGGAGTGGGAAAGGGGAGGGTTGTGGGTGGGAGGGACGTTATGGGGGGGAAGCCATTGTAGTCCATAAGCTGTACTTTGGAAATTTATATTCATTAAATAAAAGTTAAAAAAAAAATGCCAGAATTTGTAATGTGCAACGTATCATCCTTAGTTCTTAGAAATTCTATACAATTAATTTTATATTTGCTCTTCTAGCCATGACTTGGTTGAAAGTTTTGCAATTACTTCTTTGAAAAATAGTATTTTTAGTCATTTTCTTCTCAAAAATACTTTTTATGCATTTGAAAATCAGAGAGACACATAAACTGAGAGGGACAGAAAGAAACAGATCTTGCATTGCTTGTTCACTCCCCAAACACCTACAACAGCAGGGGTTGGACCAGACTGAGCACCAAGAATACAACTGGGGGTTCCCAAACAAGTATCAGTACCCAACTATTTGAACCATTCAATATTGACTCCCAAGATGTACATCATCAGGAGGCTGGAATCTGGAGTGGAGCCATAACTCAAACCCGGGCAGGTGTCCCATCTCACGTCTTAAGCACTGTACCAAACAACCTACAAGATTTGTTACTTATAAGTTGAAACCTGATTTTTATTACTATAGTGATTTCTGGTTTTATTTTATTGTGATCAGAAAAGTTGATGCATAATGCTTGTACTTTATGTACATTATTGTCTTTCGTGTTAAATAAAATAAAAAATATGATCAACTTGTGTGAATGTTTCATGGATACTTGAAAAGAAGATATGTCCTTGACTACCAGCATGAAAAATTTATGACATGCAAAGGAACATCTTACTATGTTTTTTAAGTCCATCTTTTAATTTGTTGGTATGATTGAAATGCTTGGTTTCAAGTCACTCATGTTATTTTATAATGGTATGTAATATTCTTATTCTTCATTTCTTTATATTTTCACTGATTTCTATGCCCTACCCTTTGATTAATGATCATTAATTGTTTCTCACATTTGTATTTGCCCTAATGCATGCACTTTTACTTTTTAAAACACCTTTGGTTGGTTGTTTTCTTATTTAAATTTTTTACCACTTGACATGTCTGTCTTGATCAGCATTGTTTGACTCCTGACTATTGTCATCGCGACAATGAAAAACTTAATTCACTTTTCTCTTTCCATGTTTTTCTTTTTAGATTCCTATTTATTAATTTCAAAATGCTTGTAATGAGACTTGTTGCTGAAATTTTCCCAGTATCCACTTTGATGGATAGATCTTCTCCTCTCGACAACTCATCAGGAAAGATTTAGTCCCTACAGATCAATTTGCCTGGATATAAGAACTTGATTCACACTATTTTTGAATGTTTTATTTTCTATTTTGCATTATTGTTGTTATTATTATTTTTCCTAAGAAATTATCTTTCCTGTTTTTTCTAATACTTGAATTTATTCAAATTCCAAATGATTATCTATATACTTGGTATAGAAATTTTTGTCATTAATTTCCTATGTATTTTCCTAACTGACAGGGCTTTTGCCATTATATGTTAGTTTTTGATGTTGCCATTTTTCTAGTTTATCTTTTCATTTAATTTTTATTTACTACTGATGTTCCTACTTGTTTGGAAGTATTCTTTATGCATATTTGGCATTTGTCAATCGTCAATTTGAAAGCTATGTTCTTTTAATAATCATGTTTAATACTATTCAAGATAACTTTCACTAAAATATCTTACTTTGATACAATGAAACAGATTGTACTTAATGTTTTTGCCCTTTGAGAACTTTTTAAAAATTTTCTTTTCTTTTCTTGATTTTCATGTATTTGGATAGCTTTGATGTTTATATTTTATACTTAAATCTCTAAATCTTCTATCATCTATATTTGCAGTTCACATTTTTATCCGTATAGTGTGCATATTTTCTTAACACAATCTACTAAAATGTTCACCATTGTATTGATTTTCACAATGTTAATGGCTATAAAAATAAATCTCCCATGTTCATTTGCCTAATTCTATGTTTCATAGCAAAGCACATAACACAGGTAACTCAGTTGTCTAGAAAAAAGTGTTCCATGAGCTTGCAGAATATGTAGTCTTTAAATATTACCTCATGTGGCCATCAACCAGTTAAAACATGGCTTAGTGTGACTAAGAAACTGGATTTTGTTTTACTTAAATTTAATTGGCTTAGACCAATTTCTAAATGTCCACTATATTGAATTTTATTCACTCATATTTCTTTTCTGTTCATCTTTAACAATGATTTTCAGTATTTATTAATAATATTAAGTATTTAAAAGAACCAGCCTAGGTTTTTATATTTTAGCTGTTTGTTTGTATATTATCTTTTGTATTTCATTGATTTACACACAAAGCATTTACAGTCATCAATGTATTTATAAATAACATCATACATTTATGTTTATATTTAAGAATAGTATTTATTCATAAATAATGTTATAGGTTTATACAATTAATTAGTACATGATATACAAAGGAGCAATTTTTATGAATTTCAACTGACCATGCATAGTCTTTTTAATATCTTTATATTTTAGAAGAGATTCCTTTTATTGTGAACCTAACCTGCAATAGTCAAGTTCATGTTTTTACTATTGTAAGATATGTGACATCTGCTTATCAGCACACTCCTCTTTCAGTTCTACAAGAAGTGGGTGGAAAGACCTGGGTTTATGAGAGGTAGAGATAGGAAAGGAATCCATCATCTGCTCTCAATTCAGCCATGAAATGTACCTTTTATTACCTATTTCACTGAAGTCTTTGTAGCTGAGAATCCAATCATATTTGTGGTAGAAAAAAGTATAAAAGATTGAGAAATAGCATTTGCCTAGCATTTCTTACTCGACTCATATAGAAAGATACACACTCATTGCTTGAAATTAATATGAGAAAAATACACTGGGCATTTACTATATCAGACATTATCCTAACTATTTAATACAATTAGCTATTTAATCCTCACAATAAATCTGATATACATATGAGTATTAGACTCAGTTTATGGATGAAGGGAGATCCAGAAAATTTTGATAACCTGTCAAATGTTGCCCAGTTTTTGAGCCCATATTTTGAGTCTGGCTGAAGGTTCAACACCCATGACCTTGGCTACTAAACCCATTTCTCATTCTTAATACCAGTAGCAGTACAATTCATATTACATTTTGAATAAATTTAAGGATCCAGTAGGTCAATGATTTAATGTGTTTGATTTTTATTCTACTGCATTATGTTCTCTTCTTACAACACAGCAATTCAGAATATTAATTTCCTGAACTATATAGGCCTAGAATCTCTTACTTTTTATGATTATGTCATTTTGTTCAAATTCTCAAAGCTTTTAAATAAGAACAATTGAATAAAATACATGTTACAAACACAATTTAGAAAATTGGGCTATAATTATCCTCTATTTAAATCTTTCTAAGCTTCTGATTAAGACAATATGATTTGGGATTTTTTTCTAATTATTAGGGAACAATTAGTCTTAATTTGAAGTAGTGACAGTGAATGCACATAGGAGAAATGGAATTTAATATTTGCCTTTGATAAATACGTCTCTCTTCTTGTTATCTATAATGTAATTTTGAAATGTTATTTGATGTAAACACGTCTTCTAGTTAATCACAATAGATTTAAATGTTTCTTTTAACTATGTAAATTTAGACCTTTGTCCTTTAGCATACTAAAAGTAAATTAAATAGAAGGGGCAGTGAGATGGCTAAGGAGGGAATATTTTCAGTAAAACCTGGATTGGATTTGTCTTAGAGCAGACGGTTTTACAAAGATTGGAACTGCTGGGAAAAGTCTAATGTGAACACATGGCATTTAATTTCCACAGAAGTTTTAACAGTCTCAGTAAAATGTGGCTATGAGTGAAATAATAAAACACAAGTGGAATGGCATGACAATAGTGCCCTACTGGGATTCAGGCGGCAGCAGTGGAAGAGGATGTTCCAAGAGCATCTGTCTCTTTGGCAGAATTCAAAAGCAGCTGCTCTGGTTACTGTCACAATGCTCACGAGGTTTCCATTTGACCATGGAAATGATGTCTGTCCTCTATTGTTAGACCTGGAGTCATGCACATTTGCCTTACCTTTGGTGCTGAATTCTTTTTTTTTTTTAATTGCTTTTGATGAGAAAAGAATCTTTCTGAGAAAATCTCAGCGAAAAGCTTTAGCAAGCTCTTATAATTTAAACCCAGCTTTGCTTGTACATATCCCTTTTCCAAATCTCATCCTTATTTGTAATACCAGTATGATGGATGGCAACAGTTGCAAGCTCATAAAATCACTGTTCTTATCATGCCAAGGTCTCTTATAAATGCTGTCCTTTTTTGAGGTGACCTATTATATCTTTCTCTACTGTCCAATTATTTTCTTGTAGAGGACTGATAAGGTAAATATGTGTCTGCTATTTTTCTTTCCAATAGCAGTTACTCCTTTTAACAAATATCTAGAAACTTAAGGCTTTTCTTATCATTCCAATGTGGAGGAATTACTAATATATTTATCTCTCAAAGTGAGATTGCATGAGTCTTTGTACATGTACCATGACTATTTATAAAAATGAAGTGAGTGCAAATTAGAGATCCAATAAATCTAGTTGGAATGGCTATTTTGTAGTTATTTAACTTATAGTCTTGAACAGTGTACATAGCATTATTGAGTCTCCATTTCTCCATCTGCAAAATGCTAAGATAACACATATTTCAAAAGATATAATGTACAGATGTACGTTGAAGCTTCTACAGAGAAAATATGTGTTAAAATCTACTACTAATATTAGTTAATATCCTTGAGGATATTAAAAAATAAAACTAACTCCAAGGTGATAAAACCCTCATTTAAATACTTGCTTTTATGAGAAAACTGTCTATGACTATTTCTCAACCCAGTTATCTAAAAGAGGTTACTTTTGGAAAAACAATCTCTTTTTTTTTGTTTGATTTACAAGTTTATGTTACAAAAAGGAATACTACAGAATAACATAATTTAAAAATAAAAGGCAATAAAACTAGTCAAGATTAGAACTGGAGCACTATCCAACTAAGAGAAATGAAAGTTAATCATGGGCATTAAATGAGCAGGTGACACATGGGCACAGAGGTTAAGAAGAAATTATGCAGCCAAGCTTTAGTACAAAAATACAAGATACGTTTGACAAAGAAGGTTGTTTTGGCAATTCAAAGTGCCAATAACAGTATGATCAGTAAATTCATTATGTTATATAAATTAATGCATAAGGACTAAAAGAAACTTTAACACTCATTTATTTTCAGACAATGTAAGAAGTGCTCTTTTTACGGTCACTTTACTATGTGTTTTACCAGTGTAACCAGAAATGTGGGACATAGCAAGATAAGGGTACAGGAATAGGAGTAGAGAATATGAAATAATTTACTCCTATGATTTTCTTTTCTTTCTTTCTTTTTTTAATTTTTTGAAAGGCAAATAGACAGACATGACAGGAGGATAGAGAGACTTTTGTCTGCTGGTTCACTCCCAGCTGCCTGCCAGGGGCTTGAAACTCAATCCAGGTCTCCCAAATAGGTGGCAGGGACCCAATTACTTGAGTCATAACCTGCTGCCTTCCAGGATTGAATCAGCAGGAAGCTAGATTCAGGCATGGGCCAGAGACTCAACCCAGGCACTCTGCTATGGGAGGTAGGTGTCCACACCAGCAGCTTAAGTTAGCTGCTCTGAAGATAGCATAGCCCTTGAGTTTATTTTTCAGAGGCTGTTCCATCAAAGCTTACCTTAAAAAGTGACTTTCTAGTAAGAGGGGCTAATCCACCGCAAACAAGGAGAGTTCCAAGAAACCAGTCAGACACAAGTATGTAAGGAGTACATACAGTATATGGAGATTTTTTTTGTGTTGCTTGAGCAGGAAAGGCCCTGTCACCCTCCCATTTCTACATCCTTGATACTCCTTTAATACTTGATATAAAACTGCTTCTTGTAGAGGTAGTTTCTTTAGGGCACTATACCTTCCCACTGTCCCCAGCACACTCTACAAGTAAATAAAGAGTCCACCAGAGCTTCTGCCCTCTGAGTCCTGCGTGAGGCTGATTATTTGGTGATACCCCAAGCAAATAGACACCTCTATGTCCATGAACACTAGGACAGACATTTATTGATAATGATATGAAATGAGAACATGGTTGCTTAAAAGATTTAGAGGATCACATCCTTGCAACGGGCAGTTGTGCTGAGTGTTTTGAATTTGCTCCTCCTGATCCATTTTATTTCCTTCTCCAGCCTTCTTTATGTCCTGGAAAGCAATCCTCCATGGACTGATTAATTAGGGCTTCCTTGCGGACTTGCAGTTGGTTTTGGAGAATAACAAAGAATGGGAAGATACTGAGGTAACAACATGCCATTTCCCTAACTCCTTCCCTTACATGCCATGGGGTAGGGAGAAGGTAGTTAATGAGTTCTTTTCTGACCTTAGCTCTCGGCTTCTGGTGGGCTACCATATTTTGAGCACTTGTGTGTAAAATGGGAGAAACTGATTGTCGCTCCCCCTCTTCGCGGAGGAACGACACAGGACCCTGCACTGTTCTTTTGTCTGCTCAGCCCTTCCCGGGTTTGCTGCTGGTTCTTCCCTGGTTGGCTGCCGTCCTTCCACCTCCGTGGAAGGGCGGTTCCCCCTGCCACTTTCCCCACTTCCGCGGGGGAGCGGCACACCGCCGGCCAGCTCTCTCGGGGGCTGCTCAGATGTTATCCGGATGTTCCCCTTAGATGTTCCCGGTGCATGTTGTCTCTCTCCTCCTTTATAGTCCTCTTCCACCAATCCCAACTCTGCTACCCACATGCCGAGTATGCTGCTCTCCTCCAATCAGGAGCAAAATCAGCTCCTGCAGGTCATCACTCAAGTTGGCGAGAGGCAGCTGCGTAGAAGTTGTTTACTCCCTTTCAGCGCCATATTGTGGGAGAGCAGATGTATAGAATAAGTCTTAATTCCAGTAACTTAGTCTAGTCCAAGTTGCTCCCCACACTGATTTGTACTTGTCTCTTCCTTGCCTTACCATAACCAGTACACCAATATAACCTTCCAACAGTCTGATGCTGCCATCCAGGTAACATTTTGAATCTCTGTCCTCTTACATCGTCTTATTTGTACAGTACTGCTATTCTCATGATTTGATCACAACCACTTTTTCCTTGGATTAACATTTTAGCCTTCTAGTTAGTCTCCCTACTGTTTGTGTCCACACCCACATATTCTCCATATAACATCCTATTTAAGCTGTTGTTTTGATGTTTTGAAGTCAGAAGGAAGACATTATTATCTTTCAATATTCCCAGCAATAAAAAATTGCTGACATTTGAGAAATGAAAGGGCCAAAAAATTCTCACCCCTAAACTGTCTTCCAATAACACTCATTAAAAAAAAAAAGAGCCGCCACAAAACTACTCAGGAGTTGTTGCAAGTGGTGGCAAAAGATTCTGAGCATTTGGGACATGACATCCATGCCAGTTTGTTACAGATTAAATCAAGACAGCTTTGCATTCATAGGCCTTATACATCATTGTACATTATTCTTATTGAAGGAAATATGTCAACATGTTCAAAAACTATCTTATATCATTTTTCAGCAAAAGATATTTTTACTGCAAATTCAATACAGCCACATTTAACACAGAATATCCTAATAAATGAATCCAAGGAACATGGCCACCCCACACCAAGTCTCAGATCCTCTGGAATTTATTTTTGTTCTCTTTAGAATGTAGTTGACTATTCACTAGTGATGGACCTGCTCTGTCTTCTGATGAGCAGGTTGAGGAGACTCATCTAAAGCCAACTGCCCAACCCAACTATAAAATTAAAAATAATGTAAGATTTATTAATTTGCTAAATATATTCTTGATATTGGTAACGCAAATAGACAAATTTCAAAAATGTTTCCAAAAGCTATAGGGACAACTGAATCTGTAGTTATTCACCCTAAAGATTGCTCAAACTAGTTTTTTATACTTTCTTCCTATTAATAGAATCAAATTACTCTGTGTGTGTGTGTGTGTGTGTGTGTGTATGTGTGTGTGTATGGAGCTGTGTGACTATACACAGCTCCAGGTTAAAAATATTGATTATAGATAATACTAAGTTTACTGGGGCTTCAGAATTTTATACAAATTTTATTTGTTTGTTCTTTGCTGAAAATCTTTTAATTTTTTTATGCTCTCCCTGGCTCATGCTCAAAAAGCAGGCAACACTAATACTTGCAACTTTGCCACCTAGAACCTGACTTTTGTTAACTCTGTCATTCTTTTATGTGGAGTCCAGAGAAGTTGTCTAAACTATCGGTTCATGCATTCACAATCAAATCAATTATGGATAACCCTCCATTTGAAATAGGTTTGCCATCTCATCTCTGCTTTTAAATTTCTGATTAAGTATTTGCCCCATCTCTAGGACGACATGGTTTCTGAGTCACCTTCTACTGAGAATAGCTAAGTCTGAGAAGAAATTTTTCATTTGTAAAACCTCAGGCCTGCCAGATCCTCAATCGCTCCATCATTTACCAGCAAAGAAGAAAAGTTGGATAAAAGAAAGATTTCCAAAGATACCCATCCTCTGTGGATTGTGTTGGTTCTGAGATATGTTCTTTTCAATCAGCACCAGAGTGAATGTGTCTTGTTACTATGGAAACCAGCTGCTTTCAGTTCAGTTATTTCTCTATCTCTGATTTTCATTAGAGACTATTTTAGTCATCCTTAACTAAATTAAACTTACCATATTTAGCATATTCTTAATCTGAGTTTTCTTTTTCCTATCTTTTCTTCTATCTGCTTTTAAGTAATTTTAAACCCAGTTTTACCTAAGTAACTCAAGAAGATGTAAACAAGCAATAGATTTTAGTCCCAAGGTCAAATTTACTGTACAATGGTAAAAAATGGTTGAAAAGCTGACGGAAAAATAAAATAAATTCAATGTTTTATTGGAAATGAAGATGCTCAAAACATGCCTTGTTGGATTTAATTAAGCAATCCTAATAACTTCTTACTATTTTTAGACTAAAGAATTGGCTGCTTGTTTAAGTGCCATGGCTATATTGCTTATATGTTGGTTAATGGTGAAAATTTCTTGATGATTCTCAGGAGTGAATTCTTATGATTGTTTCTGGGAAGCACAAAGCTTGAGTTACCTAAGTAAAAATTAGTGAATAAAAAGTGTATCTACCAGTATGGTATAAATCAATTATATTTTTAAAAATATAGACACACAAATCATGCATGGGGACTATTTTCTATTTCAATGAAAAATGAAGAGAAAGAAAAAGATGGAAATCAATGGATTTTATTATAATTACTTTTTTAAAGTTTTATTTCTCTTGCGTATTTGTCCATAAGAGAAATTGCTTGCTCACATGATAGTTTCATTTGTAATTTTTTAGGAACCTCTATAATTTTTCACAATGGCTCAAATCTGTAACTCTGACAATGTCTAAGAGTTTGTCTTTTTCCATACCTAATGCAAATGAAATCAGCACCTAGTAAAGATATCTGAACTGTTGTGTTCCTTGCAGTGTTATGCATAATAGGCAAGATATGAAAATAACAAAAGTGAAATTTTAAAAAAGAATTTTATTTCAAAGCAGTTTTAAATAAAACAAAAATTATGAGATAGTGATACAAAAAGTTTCCATGCTTCCCTTACCTCACCTTTTCTCTATTAACAGCTCACATTAGTATTTAGTATCTTTGTCACAATTAATGAATCACAACCAATTTCCCCTATTCCTTTCTTCCAAACCTTTTTGGTATTTTTTTTATTTAGTAAATATAAATTTCCAAAGTATAGTTTATGGATTACAATAGCTTCCCCCCTCCCATAATTTCCCTCCCACTTGCACTGCTCCCATCTCCTGCTCCATCTCCCATTCCATTCACATCAAGATTGATTTTCAATTATCTTTATATATACAGAAGATTGATTTAGTATATATGAAGTAAAGATTTCATCAGTTTGCACCCACACAGAAACACAAAGTGTAAAATATTGTTTCAGTACTAGTTATAGCATTAATTCACATTGGACAACACATTAAGGAGAGATCCCACATGAGAAGTAAGTACACAATGACTGCTGTTGTTGACTTAACAATTTGACACTCTTGTTTATGGCATCAGAAATCTCCCTAGGCTCTAGTCATGAGTTGCCAAGGCTATGGAAACCTTTTGAGTTCGCCGACTTCGATCTTATTCTGACAGGGTCATAGTCAAAGTGGAAGTTCTCTCTTCCCTTCAGAGGAAGGTACCTCCTTCTTTGATGTCCCTGTTCTTTCCACTGGGATCTCACTTGCAGAGATCTTTCATTTAGGTCTTCTTCTTTTTTTTTCCCAGAGTGTCTTGGCTTTCCATGCCTAAAATACTCTCATGGGCTCTTCAGCCATATCCGAATGCCTTAAGGGCTGATTCTGAGGCCAGAGTGCTATTTAGGACATCTGCCATTCTATGAGTCTGCTGTCTATCCTGCTTCCCACATTGGATCGTTCTCTTCCTTTTTTATTCTATCAGTTAGTATTAGCAGACACTAGTCTTGTTTGTGTGATCCTTTTGACTCTTAGACCTATCAGTGTGATCAATTGTGAACTGAAGTTGATCACTGTGACTAGGAGATGGCATTGGTACATGCAACCTTGATGGAAATGTATTGGAATCCCCTGGCACATTTCTAACTCCACCATTTGGGGTGTCCCAAATTGTACATCTCCTCCCTCTCTTATTCCCACTGTTATATTTAACAGGGATCACTTTTCAGTTAAAATTTAAACACCTAAGAATAATTGTGTGTTAATTACAGAGTTCAACCAATAGTACTAGAACAAAACAAAGAAAAATGCTAAAATGGATAAAGTATTACATTGTACATCAACAGTCAGCACAAGAGCTGATCAAGTCACTGTTTCTCTTAGTGTCCATTTCACTTCAACAAGTTTCCCCTTTGGTGCTCAGTTAGTTGTCACCGATCTGGGAGAACATACGATATTTGTCCCTTTGGGACTGTCTTAATTCACTCAACATAATGTTTTCCAGATTCCTCCATTTTGTTGCAAATGACCGGATTTCATTGTTTTTGTCTGCTGTATAGTATTCTATAGAGTACATGTCCCATAATTTCTTTGTCCAGTCTACCTTCCCAGCCACTAGGAATAAGCATTCTATGTACAGATGGAATTTTTAAGAGACTTATTTTACTTATATGAAAGGCGCAATGGGTGGGGGGAGAGGAAGAGAGATTGAGAGAAAGACAAGAGAAATAAGTCCTCTGTCTGCTTGGTCACCCCCAGATGGCCCCAACACATGGGTGGCAGAACCCAATTATTTAGACCAGTTTTTTCTGCTTTCCCAGGTACTTTTGAAGGGAACTGAATTAAAAGCACAGCAGTCAGGACTCAAACCAGTACTTTGTTATGAGGTACATGTGCTGTAGTCTTTTCCTTAACCCAATGTGCCATAGTGCAAGAGTTGAGGGTTTTGTTTTGTTTGTTTATTTTGTTTTGTCTGTTTTAAAATTCTAGTTCCCACATGCAAAGGATAAAACACAATATTTCTCTGTATCTGGCTTACTTAACATGTTATCCTGTAGTTACATCCAATTTCCTGCAAATGATAATATTTCAGTTTTATATAGCTAAATAATATTGCATTATATATATTTTTTTCTTGGACATCTTGGTTGATTCCATATTTCATCTATTATGTATAGTGCTGCCATAAACATGGTAGTGCAGGTATCTCTGATACAATTAGTTCATTTATTTCATCTCTTCGGGTATATATCAGGCAATGAGACTGCTGGATCTTATAGCAACTACATTTCTAGATTTTTGCAGAAGTATCCATAATGTTTTCCACAGTGGCTGTGCTAATTTACATTCCCATGAACAGTATATAAGAGTTTTCCTTTTGCTACATCCCACCAACATTTGTTACTGTCTTTTTGATAATAGCCATTCTGAGAGGGGTGAAGTGATATCTCATTGTGGTTTTGATTTGCATTTCCCTGATGGCTAGTGATATTGAACGTTTTGCCATTTTGGTTGTTGTTCTTGTCCATTTGTATTTCTTCTTTTGAGAGCTGTCCATTCAGGTACTATATACCTTTCTTAACTCTATTGATCAGTTTTCCATTGAGTTTTTTGGGTTGATTGATATATCCTGGATATTAATCCTTTGTCAGGTAAGTAGGTTGCAAATATTTTTTTTCCAATATTCAGATGCCTCTTTACTCTATTGATTGTTTGTTTTGCTTCTGAGTTTAGTACAATCCCATTTGTTTAGTTTCATTTTTGTCTCCTGTTTTTTTAAAATCTTATACAAGAACTCATCACCATACCAATGTCTTGAAGTGTTTCTCCAACATTTTTTTCTAGAAATATCATAGTTTCTAATATTGCATGTAGGCTTTTATCCATCTTGAGTTAATTTCCCCAGTAGATTAATGAATAAAATAAATAAAAAGTGATATATATATATACACATATATGAAAATGATTCAATATTAAAAAAGGTATTACCAATTACTCCAACGTGGTGAACACAAGGTTTTTATGCTAAATGAAATAAGTCAAATATAGAAAGAAAAATATGGGCTGGTGTTGTAGAGTAATGGGTTAAGCTGCTGCTTACAATGCTGGCATTCCATATGGGTGCCAGATCAAGACTCACCTGCCCAACTTCTGATCCAGTTCCATGCTAATGTGCCTGGAAAAGCAGCAGACGATGGCCCAAGTGCTAGGCTCAAAGGCAGCTATGCTCACCACTATACCACCAATGCACACAATGTGCAAGACCTGGAGAAAGCTCCTAGCTCCTGGATCTGGTCTGGCCCAGCTCCAGCTATTGTGGCCCTTCAAGGAGTGAGCCAACGGATGGAAGATGTCTCTCTATCTCTCACTTCCTCTCTTTCTGTTACTCTGCCATCTAAATAAAAATTTTAACAATCTTTAAAAAAATAACAGAGAGAAATAATGTATCATCTCTGTTGTGTGTGTATGAAATGTATAAAAAAGAGCCAAATACATAAAGTTAGAGAATAAAATCATGTTAACCAGGGTCCAAGGATTGGGTAGAAATAGAGGGGAGTGTAGATCAATGGATACAAAGCAGGAGTTCTGTAGGATAAATATTTAATGTACAATATGCAGATTAAAGTTAATAATGTTGTACTGTTTTCCATATTTTTATCCAAAGAGTATATTTTAAGTGATTTTGTGAAACATATAAAAATAATAACTGTTTGATAAGTTAATTTACTTGACTATTGTAACCATTTCACTGTCAATATGTATACAATACATATTATACATCATAAATACATAATAATTTTATAAGATTATCATTAGAGTTGCCATATTCTTCAACCTTGCATTTGATAGATTGGAAATCATCAGAAATCTCTCTTTGTTCTCAGTCTCTTTCTTTCTGCAAAACCACAAATGATCATCATTTTTAATACCATAGCCTTGTTATTTAATATCTTCAACAAACAGTTCTAATTTTATGTGAATTATTGCTTGAAAAATTTAACAAAGTAAGAATTTTTTTGAAAAGCTGGGAAAAGAGAGATTACAGTACAGCTTATGTATGCCAAGTGCAGAGGCAGACAATTTACTTAAATGTTTGATATTCTGCTATTCATGGAGTTTTTGCATTAAATTTGATTTTGAGTAATACTGAATTACAATTTTATCTTTAATGCTGTTTTTTGGACACTGTATATGCTGCTCCTCTTGTGTCTAACTCATTTCTCTGTTTGTAGCTCTATTTATTAACAAGATTCCTTGTAAGATTTGACATTCAATTCATAACACTTAAAATACTATTGCTAAAATGCTAAATAAAAGACTTATGATTTTATAACAATTTTTAAGACAATTTTCCATTCTACAGTCTAAAACATCAAATTGTTCATAATAGCATATCATTGTGACTTTTCATCTGATGTCCTTCTAGAAAAATGTGTAGTCAGGGAAATCAGATTGATGATACACTGTTTTCCATGAGGGTTCCAAATATATGAATTGAAATAGTTTCTATCTAGTGTGATTTCTGGAAAATAGAATATATATTGTTCCCTAAAAGATGTATTTCTTTAAAATCTAGAATGGACTTTTCAAAATGAATGAAAATGTAGGTAGCAAGTTAGTATCATATTAAATGCCACAGATGTTTACAGAACAGCTTAAAATGAGTTTCTTCAATTAACTTTAAATATTGTACAGTATCTTCTTCTCATAAACAGGAGACTTCCACACTTAGCTGCATATTTCAGCAGCTTCCTCATAAATGAGGCAAGAAAATAAGGTAATATGAGCTTAGCATGTGATGAATCATAGATTGGACTTGTTCATTCTTCTGGGATGATTGACAGAGAAAAGGATAAACAAATCATTTTACTATAAATTAGTATTTCTCTCTTAGATTTGAAGCGTTATCTTTGTGGTCATAAATAATAACTATTAAAGGTCATAACACCCTGTTTTATTTTATGAATCTAAATGTTATGTAACATAATTTTGATGATACTTTTGTAGTGTTTTTAATTCTTGGATAAACGGATTCCTATGTTTTATATTTTTGGCTAGAATGATACCATTGACAAAGCTGATGAGATGGAAGCAATTACATTAAGAGATCAATGAGGATCCGGCGCTGTGGCTTAGTGAGTAAAGCCACCACCTGCAGTGCCAGCATCCCATGTGGTCGCTGGTTCAAGTCCCGGCTGCTCCACTTCCAATCCGTTCAATGCTATGGCCTGGGAAAAAGCAGTGGAAGATGGCCCAAGTCCTTGTGTCCCTGCACCCACATGGAAGACCCAGAAGAAGCTCCAGGCTTCTGGCTTTGGATTGGCCCAGATCCAGTGGTTGAAGCCATTTGGGGTTTGAATCAGCAGATGGAAAACCTCTCTCTCTCTGCCTCTGCCTCTCTGTAACTCTGCCTTTCAAATAAATAAATATATTTTTTAAAAGATCACTGAATTTTTTTCTCTATAATACTTGATATTTTTGACTCAACAGTAAGAAACCAGCCGGCGCCGCGGCTCAATAGGCTAATCCTCCTCCTAGCGGCACTGGCACACTGGGTTCTAGTCCCGGTCAGGGTGCCGGATTCTGTCCCGGTTGCCCCTCTTCCAGGCCAGCTCTCTGCTGTGGCCCAGGAGTGCAGTGGGGGATGGCCCAAGTACTTGGGCCCTGCACCCCGTGGGAGACCAGGATAAGTACCTGGCTCCTGCCTTCGGATCAGCGCAGTGCGCCGGCCGCTGCGGCCATGGGAGGGTGAACCAATGGCAAAGGAAGACCTTTCTCTCTGTTTCTCTCTCTCTCTCACTGTCCATTTTGCCTGTAAAAAAAGAAAAAAAAGAAAAAAAATAGTAAGTAACCATTTAATATTTAAGCAAGCTGTGCAAGTGGAAGCAAGTTTCTTTATTATCTGTCTTTTATAGCTCTTATAGGAAATTACGTGCTCCTGCTCTTGTTTCCAATGTTAATGTGAATGGAAGGAATTAACTCAGTGTGAATATACTTCACAGCATGGTGTGCTAGAGGAAATAATGCCAAATAAATGACAGGCAGAATTAGTAATTAAAATTAGGCATATGTTAATTTTCACAGTATGAGTTAGTAGTTCTACATTCTTACTGACAAGCATCATTGAAGATAGTATTGAGAATAAGTAAGAAAAGTTTACTTTATGGCCGGCACCGCTGCTCACTTGGCTAATCCTCCACCTGTGGCACAGGCACCCTGGGTTCTAGTCGGTTGGGGCACCGGATTCTGTCCCATTTGCCCCTCTTCCAGTCCAGCTCTCTGCTGTGGCCCATGAAGGCAGTAGAGGATGGCCCAAGTGCTTGGGCGCTGCACCCGCATGGGAGACCAGGAAGAAGCACCTAGCTCCTGGCTTCGGATCGGTGCAGCGCGCTGGCCGTGGTGTCCATTTGGGGGTGAACCAACGGAGTGAAGACCTTTCTCTCTGTCTCTCTCTCACTGTCTAACTCTGCCTCTCAAAAGAAAAAGAAACAAACAAAAAAAAGACCAAATCTGGCTCTGCCCTGGGGAAAAAAAAAAGGCAAATCTTTTCACTGAGGACTTCAAAAGCAACCCATGTTATATGCTTGTATTTGTGAGTGTGTACAAACACATATGTGTGTTTATACAGATTTTCATAGGGAGTAGCAATATGAGTAGTTAAATATTATGCTAATATCTGAAGCCACTTAAAAACAATCCTTTCTCTTGTAATAAATCTTGCAATCTAAAAGCCTTGCGATTCATTCACTAGCTAGTTAGATCATTACTATTTGTCATGCTAATCTGTGATACTGATCACAAATGTGATGAAAACTTTGGACTTTAATTATTTTTATTATTTAAATTTAAATTGGTATGTAATACTTGTACATTTTATGGAATATCATACATTTTTCAACACAAATATACATGTAAACCAATCAAACTAAATAAGTAGCTTATCCAGTTCCTTATCTTTTCCTTATGTCTGAAGTTTTTTTTTTTTTTTAATAAAAGTCAAGCCTATCTAATGTTAAATATCTAAAGTTGCCTTCCATCGTTTCCCTGCAATCTCCTTAAAGAAAAAAGTCACAGTAGATCTCATTGAAGGTACACACACACACGAGCATGTAGAAGGAAAAGAAGCAGAGACTCACTGAGAGATAGTTCATGAATAAAAGTACCATAACTTTATAATCAACATTCTTCAGGGAATATGTTATGCCAACTCTATATTCAACATCACATAAACCACACAGTTATCAATCCACTTAAAGTATTTTTTCATTACCTAAAATACGGAAGTAAAAATTATCAAGGATTTGTTTCTCATGTATTATTAATACATAATTATTGAAAGTTTATCTGTGATTTCATGAAAAATGTTTATAGAAACTAAAAAAATGCCACAAAAATATGTGAAATGGGAACAAGCAGGAGGATCTGTTTGTTTGGACATGTCCATTAATGTACACAGAAACACACAGATGCACAGTATTTGCACTCACAAAAAATTAATAGTTTTTACTTTCTGTAACTCTGAAATTGCACAAAAAACACAGTGTCCTACAATTGACCTTACAATCTGATCTCGCCCTTTGAAATACTTTTTTCTCTTTCAAAATATCAGTGAGATTTCTACTCAAAGACTGAAATCCTTGGACATGTGTCCTAAACTTCAGCACAACGGGGTGATGACCAGAGTCACAGAGAAAAAGGCACGTAGCTGAGGAAGTGAAAATAAAATTATTTTCCTTCTATATGCCTTGGTATTGTAACAAAAACAAATTTTCTTAACTCTGAGCAGCAATTAGCTTTAAATGAGATAGAAATAAAATATAATACTTAGCAGTAATCATATATAAACTTTAGAGTAAGAAAATAAGTACCTATTTGATAAAAACTATAAAAGTTTATGACAACTAAAAATAATTAAAAGTGATATAAGAATTCCATATTTTGATAAGTAAAATAGTTCTTGGATTCAGTATGGAGAATCTAAATTTACTGCAATCTAAAACAACAATTGTACATTTATTCATTTTCAAAATTTAATGTGAAAGAATACACACATGAGACAAACTTCAAATTATGAGATTTGAAAATGAAGGTGTGCTTTTTCAAATATTAAAATGCATCATATATTAATCAAAACAATATTCTATAATGATTATAGCAAATCAAATTAATAAATAAACATAAAGTATAGAAGCAAGACCAAGGATATGTAGAAATATAATAAGTGTGGAATCTTTATAATCTGTCATATACATTATATGTTAATATAATCATAAGTCCCTGCCTCATTTAGAGAGTGTTAAAAATCATGTGTGACACATATGAAATATGAATAAAAACTTTAAGAATATTTAAAGAATAAATATAAAGTTGAAATATGTAACCTTAAAGGAGACAGAGAATAAGAACTAGTATTTCTAGAGATTAATTTAAATACTACTAAATAAAATTTAAACAGTAAAATATATTTGTGACAAGTAACTGTATTAGATGTTAATAATAGAGGTAATCAAGTGTGTGGTATGTGGAAATCAGTTAAAGAATAAATTTTATAGACATATTTTATATGTGATATACGTGTGTATGTAGTTTTTTTTTATTTTTTTATGTAGTTAATTTTTAACTATTCACTGATGTTCTATAAATGCATATTGTTGGAAATATTATTCAAACATAGGTAAAACAGGCTAAACTAAATTACATTTTACTATTAATACATGAGCATATATTTAAAAGTTCAATAGCAAAATAAATTTTTTTTTGACAGGAAGAGTGGACAGTGAGAGAGAGAGACAGAGAGAAAGGTCTTCCTTTGCCGTTGGTTCACCCTCCAATGGCTGCCGCAGCCGGCGCGCTGCGGCCGGCGCACCGCGCTGATCCGAAGTCAGGAGCCAGGTGCTTATCCTGGTCTTCCATGAGGTGCAGGGCCCAAGCACTTGGGCCATCCTCCACTGCCTTCCTGGGCCACAGCAGAGAGCTGGCCTGGAAGAGGGGCAACCGGGACAGAATCTGGTGCCCCGACCAGGACTAGAACCCGGTGTGCCGGCTCCACAAGGCGGAGGATTAGCCTATTGAGCCGTGGCACTGGCCAATAAATTTTAAAGTATATAAAAAGTATGAAATTATTTAAAACTGTGTTGTTATTAGCAGAGATGTCCAGAAAGTGTATAGTGAGTGACCACGGATAACAGACGCTTGCTAATGAAAAGAATAATCATGCAAACTAAAACAAAGATAGAGAACCCAAGACCTGGGCCATCCTCCACTGCCTTCCCGGGCCACAGCAGAGAGCTGGCCTGGAAGAGGGGCAACCAGGACAGAATTCGGCGCCCTGACCGGGACTAGAACCCGGTGTGCCAGCGCCACAGGCGGAGGATTAGCCAAGTGAGCCACGGCGCTGGCCATCACCTAAATCCTAAAAATAAATAAATAAATAAATAAATAAAAAAGTTTTACATGGTTCCAATATAAACTCCTGTTTGTCCAATATATCCAACCTTCATAACTATTCTAATTTCATGACTGTATTTATTTCTTTGGTTTAGACTCTCTAGAATTTCTACTGGCTTAGTTATACATTCCCAACATCTAGTTTTCAATACCAACATCAAACATCTTTATTCCAAGACTGATTCCTAAATTCTATGCCCTATACACTTGCTCTTCCTTTCCTCTGTGGTGACATAGTGCTTTGAATATATTTTAGAATTTTGCTGTTATTTAAAAATAATATTCACAAATCTATTTCCAAAGAATTATTTTCTTAAGGAAATTATCTACTTTTCTCCTATATTTGGGCAGAGATCATGTTTTAAATAATCAATCATTAAAAATAAAAGTATCCAGGCCAGCATTTAGCCTGGCATTTAGTACGTGAGATTAGAATGCCTGTGTCCCTTACCACTGTACCTATGTTCTGGTCCTGGTCCAGTTCCCAATTCCAGCTTCTTGATAATACACACCATGGGAGGTAGCAGATGATGGCTCAAGTCATTTTGATCCTGCCAAACACATGGGATACTTGGATTGAATTCCCAGCTCCCGACTTTGGCTCAGTCCAGGCCTGTCATGGCGGAGCATTTGGGAAGTGAAACAGTGGATAGGAGTCTCTCTCCCTTTCTCTCTCAAATAAAAAAGCATAAACACAAAAAAATAAAAATTATATTATTTAGTAAAATAATATTGCCCCATATATTTTCTGTCTATTCTAATAGAAAAAAATCTAAAATTAGACTTTTCTGTAGGTAATTGATTTTCTGACACATCATAGATAAAACTTTGTGTTTCTTAATAAATTGTGTGCAAGATTTTCAAACTTTTACCAGAGACTCTAATGCCCAGAATATAATGGAAGAAATCACTGAAAAATAAAATAATAATAGATTCATGGAATACAAATAAATATAAATACAAATAAATAGAAACAAAAAATAGAACTTATTTTCTAACTAAAGTTATTTTAGTGCAAAATCTAACAGGATTGACTTGGTTTCTAAAAACAAGTCTGATGAAAAATGAATTTTGACTGTTGGTGAGGAAGAAAGAGAATTTGAACATCGAGTGCATAAAATGAATGCACCATGAAAAATTTACTCTTTGAAATACTGCCTGGAGCTGGCTGCACCTGCAACCTTAAAGAAGTCAGAGCAGGTGTTGCTAATTTTCTCCCAAATTCCTCTCTTTCCCTCTGGCTTTTGCTGGATGACATGATATAATAGAGAGGATAGAGGCAGTCTACATGGACCAATGCCTCTGTAATGTCAAAATACAGAATAAAAATTAAGGCATTCCAGTGCCTCATATTCTACTTTGCTAGTAGTATGTACCAAAGGTAATGGTCCATTAGCTGCTAAATAAAATTATTCCCAAATGAATTTCAGTGTCATTTTTAATGGAGAATTATGTAATAAAATAAGTACTTAAGCAATAGAAATAATCAGCTGGAGAATACTTTCAGAGCCTACTGAAAGACAGGTAAAATATGAACATAAAACAAAAGTTAAAATCAGCACAAAATATTTCCTTATCACTAATATGCTGGCACATTCCAATCAGTTTTAATTATGTATTCTTCCTGTTCCTATGAAACAGAATAAAATGAATCTTACAAAATATTAAGTCACCTTTTACATTATGAATTTACTATTTAATCATCTTTAGAATTTTATGTACCACTACCTTCAAAGATTCATGAAGAAGCAAAAAAGTAAAAAATCAGTGTCAGCACTCTGAGGAGTGGCTATTTTCACAGATGCGACAATATATCTTTTGAGATAATTAAACAGGTAGAAAGAACTTTGCTTACATGTCTGCATAAAAAATTCGGCAGTGTGTGGGATACTGAGACATTCAAAAGCCAAGTCATATAGACTTAGATTTATTATCAGAGCATCTTGGGTTTCTATATTACTTACAAATCGCTGTGGCCAGCGAGTTCTGGTCAGTGCTCCAGGGTGGGGCAAGTTTGATGTAGCAGGCTTCCTCTTGTTAGCAGAAAGGGGGATATTGGTCATCTTTTTTGGCATAATCACACCCTCTCATCTTCTTTTCCAAATTAAACACTACCCCATCACAGGAAATTCCATTTATATGAACTATTTATATTTGTCACTATATACACACAAATGACCACAATGTATTTAGAATAGTAATAAATACAGTATAATATTTTTGTCACAGAGAATGAAGAGATTTTGTCTTAATTGAAAAGCACAATTGATGTACAACACTACTGGGTTTTGTACATTAATTTTATATCTCTTAAACTTGCTGATTATTTAAAGATTTGTTTGTTAGAATAGTAGAGTGACAGAGAGAGGGAGATACAGGGAGAGAAAGAGATCTTCCATATGCTAATTCACTCTTACACTTGATCTTAGCCAAAAGGCCGAGAAGCGATTCTAATTCACTCTTGAAATGACTGGCTGGAGCTGGGACAGGATGAAGTCAGAAACTCCATCGAGGTGTACCATGTGGATGGTCCAACTTGGGCCATCCTTCACTGATTTCCCAGGCATTAGAAGGTATCTGAATGGGAAATGGAGCAACCAGGACTTGAACTGGCACCTCAATATGGCATGAAAGCTTTGCAAGCAGCATCTTAATCCACTACACCACAATAATTTTCCCTCAATGTTATATTAATTCTAATAGCTTCTTTGGAGTCTGTGGGGTTTTCTATATATAAAATCATGCTATCTGTAAACAATGACAATTTGACTTCTTGTTTTCTAATTTAGATGATTTTATTTTTTTCTCTTGCCTAATTGTTCTAACTAGGTCTAACTAATTGTTCTATGTTGAAAAAAGTGATGAAAGTGAACTTTAGAAAAAAATATAGGGAAAACACATACATGTTTTCCCAAGGACAGGAAATATAAATAAATATCAATAGACAAATTGATTTAATCAAACAGAAGAGCTTGTTCATGATGAAGGAAACAATCAAGAGAGGCAGAAAGGAAAAATGATTTGTAAGGTATTCATATCACAAGAGTTTAATATTCAGCATACATAAGTATCAATCCACTCAATAACAAAGCAATAAAACAAATCATATAGTTAAAAATGCACAGAACATTTAATATGACATTTCACAAATTGAAAGAAGAAATGGCCAGCAGATAAATGAAAAAAAAAATGCTCACATCTCTATTTATTAAGGAAATGTAAATGAAAACCAGAATGATATAATCCCATTCCAGTTACATTGGCCAAAATAAGAAAGAAATGAGAATGATTATTGGAAAGGAGGGAAGACAGAAAGTGAAAGGAAAGGAGGGAGTGAGGGAGAGAGGGAGAACTGGATGTAGTCTATTCTTAGAATTGTATCTATGAACTACATTGAATCTGTTCTTTGTATTAAAATTACATTAACATGAGAATTGACGAAAATTATTTTGTAGTAATTATCATGTATTTCCTAGGACCTTAAGAATCTAATACACCAATTAATTCCTTAATTAAAAAACAAAAACAAAAACAAAAAAATGTAAAAAACACATTAAAGTGGAAATACCATGTGCTCCAGCCATCCCATTCCTCGGTATCTATCCAAAGGAAATTAAATCCATCTTTCAAAGACACAATAGCACTCTTGTTTATTGAAGTACAATTATCACAATTGATAATAAATGCAAACAATCAAATATAATTCCACTGAATAATGAATAAATTATGGTGCATATACATAATGTGTTATTAATGTCATAAAAAGATTAAATTTTGTCATTTTATTCATTTTGGTGGAACTTTTGGCCATTTCATTAAGTGAAATAAGCCAAACACATAAAGACAAATATCACATAATTCATTCATATGTTAAGAATAAAAATAGATGATCTCATAGAAGTTAAAAATATAATGGTGGTTACTACTACAAACTAGTGAAAGCTCAAATGATAGGTACTTGATTATAGCTATGTAAGAGTAAGAGGTTCATGGGTTCTATTGCACTATAGGTTGAATCTACATAATGTTAGTTTTACTACATATTTCTATATTTAAAAAAAAAAAAAACTGAAAGGACCTGGCAGTCTGGCATAGGTCACAACTGTGACCCTAGCATCCCATATGGGCAACAGTTCAAGTCCTGGCTGCTCCACTCTGATCCAGCTCCCTGATAATATGCCTGGGAAAGCAGCAGAGAGTGGCCCAATTACTTAGGACCCTGCACCCATATGGGAAACCTAGAAGAAGCTCCTGTCTCCTGGATTCAGACTGGCTTAACTCTGGCCATTGTGGCCATTTGGAAAGTAAACCAGCTGATAAAAGATCTCTCTGTCTGTCTCTCCCTCTCTCTGTAACTGAATCTTTTAAATAAAAAATATTTTTTTTAAAAAACTAGAAGATAGGATTTTGGAAGCTTTCACTACAAAGAAGTGTTCAATGCTTCAAAGGATAAATCCTTGACTGGATATTATACAACGTATGCATGTGATAAAATATCACATGATAGCCTATAAATAAGCACATAATTGTTCTATGTATACAGTAATGGCATGCCGATGAGGTCTTAGATAAAAATGAGAATTCTTGGGGCTGGCTCCATGGCTCACTTGGTTAATTCTCTGCCTGCAGTGCCAGCATCCCATATGGGTGCCACTTCTAGTCCTGGTTGCTTCTCTTCCAATCCAGTTCTCAGCTGTGGCCGGGGAAAGTAATGAAGGATGGCCCAAGTGCTGGGCCCCTGCACCCACATGGGGAGACCAGGAGGAAGCACCTGGCTCCTGGCTTCAGATCAGTGCAGCACGCCAGCCGTAGCGGCCATGTGGGGAGTAAACCAACAGAAGGAAAGCCTTTTCTCTCTGTCTCTCTCACTATCTAACTCTATCTGTCAAAAAATAAAAATAAAAATAAAGACAAATGCGAATTCTTTTGGTGATTAGATTAGAGATTGTCTTGTGAAATGCTGGCAAAGAAACTAGGTGTATAGATCCCATGCCCTGAGACTTTATGAGAAACTGTTGTGGACTAGGTTATTTAATGAATGAGATTTCAAAACAACAAAGTGTTCAGGCTGCAGTATTGGCATTATTGGCTGCTGTTAGTTTTACAGTAAGAATCAGAAACAAAAGGAAGTGGAGCAGAATTTGGAACATTCATGCTAGGGAAATAAGGAATAAGAAACCTGTTTGAACAAGAAAGTGAATCAGAGCTACTGTTTGCTAAAGATTAGCACAAGTAACTGAGACAATAAGAGAAAGATGTGGCAGGTATTTCAAAGATCTTCCAAGTAGCCCTTCCCATCAGAAGCCCAGAAGCCCGGAAGGGCAGAACAGTTTCTTGATACCCCAGGGCCAGCTCTGGATCTGGTTTGTTGGATAAATGCTCAGAGGCCACTGCAGCCCTGACTCAAGTGGGACCAGACATCCTGGCTTGGTGTGGTCCATGTGATGCTGTTAGGCAGATGAGAAGAATTTAAGAGTTAAAGGGTCCTGGGTGCTTCCATCAAGACTCAAAAGAATACCTGGAAGGCCAGACAGTGTTGTGTTGCATGGTCGGGAACCTTTCACGGAGTAATGCATAGTGATTCTATGAGAATGGAACTACACAAGAAACTCCTGAAAAAAATAAAAGCTGCCAGCAACATGTGACACCTCCTGAGGAAAGCTGCAAGAAGTGTGCCAAGGAAGTCTGGGCATCTGCAGGCAGTTTCAGAAAGTAACCTGTTGAGCAAAGATCAACGGTTTTGTGGATACATGGAGGTGTGTACCTAGATTTGGAAAGATGCTTCAGAAAAAAGAGAGGTCCAGAGAGAGATTGGATACAGACATGGGCTGACCACAAATAGCTTTGGCCAGGGCAATGCAAAAGGCTGGAGCTGCTTCAGAGACTCCTCACTATGGCAATGCCTCATGGAGCTGCAGAAATGAGATTCCAAGCAGTGAGAACTGCAGCCTGGGTTGAAACCAGCAATCCTGTATAGGTGGGGCTGCTCACCAGGTATTTTAGGTAAGGTAATGAAAGGCTGACTAATACATGATTTCAGAAATGTCACTTCAAGCCACCTTTCATTTTTCATATTCAATTAGAAAATTGTACTTGCTTTTATCAATCAAAATATTCATCTATAACAAAATATCTGGAAGTCAGCATTCAAATACTTCTTTTAAATTGCTGTAAAATGGCAGTGGACATGCCCCTAATCATCACTGTGTCTGCCTGCCTGTAATGAGTGTTATAAAGGCAGATACCATTAATAAAAAATTAAAATAATAACAAGTGAAACTGTATGGAAAGTAAAGACAACAGAGCAAATAAAACTTAAGACTTCATGATCAATGTAAGTGGCCTTCTTCCTACATACATAATGTAGATTATTAGTTCTATCATATTGCAAATAATCATTAAGAATATTATAACAATTTACATGAAAAAAAGTTCTACAAACTGTTTTCACAATTCATGTTTTAAAATGTAGAATTCAATTAAATCTAAATTTCTTCTATACTAGATCTTCCTCTAGCATTTTAAAAAACACAGACAAGATTATGAAAAAAGATACATGCATTTTTCACTTGTTAGACCATTTTTTAAAATATTATATAAGATATACAAATTTCATATATTTCATGTGCAGATTTAAATATAGTGATACTTCCTATGGTACATTCCCTCCCAACCATACCCCCAACCTCTATAATCCTTCCACTCTTATTCTCTCTCTTAATTTTTATAAAGATCTATATTCAGTGTACTCATAAAATTAACCCTACAATAAAGAATCAGTTCAAAAAACAGTAGAAAAAAAAAAACATTGCTCCTCAGCAGTAGAGACTAGTGCTATAAATAAGCTTTAAAGCACAAAGGGCCAGTGCCATGGTTCACTTGGTTAATCCTCCGCTTGTGGCACTGGCATCCCATATGGGTGCTGGGTTCTAGACCTAGTTGTTCCTCTTCCAGTCCAGCTTTCTGCTGTGGCCTGGGAGTGCAGTGGAGGATGGCCCAAGTGCTTGGGCCCCTGCACCTGCATGGGAGACCAGGAAGAAGCACCTGGCTCCTGGCTTTGGATCGGTGCAGCGCTGGCCATAACAGCCATTTGGGGAGTTAACCAATGGAAGGAAGACCTTTCTCTCTTTCTCTTTCTCTCTGTCTATAACTCTATCTGCCAAATAAATAAAAGAATAAAAAAAGCACAAAATGTCAATTTCACTCCTATACATTATAATTTAGGTACTCTATTAGTAACCACAGATCAGGAAGAATATATGACATTTGTATTTTTAGGATGGACTTATTTCACAAAGTACTGTGATTTTGTGTTGCATCCATTTTGTTGCCAAAGACAGGATTCATTCTTTTCTAAGGCTGAATAGTACTAGATAGTGTATATGTACCATAATTTCCTTATCCAGTCTTCAGTTGATGGACATCACGGTTGATTCCATATCTTAGCTCTTGTAAAGTGTGCTACAATGAAAATAGGGGTAAAAATAACTTTCATCTGCTGATTTCACTTTGTTTAGGTAAATTCCTAGGAGTGGGATTTCTGGGTCATATTATAGATCTACTTTTGATTTCTGAGATATATCCATACTGTCTTCCACAATGGCTATACTGCTTTACATTCCCACCAGCAGTGGATTAGGGTATCTTTTTCCCCACATCCTTACCAGCATTTATTGTTTGTTGATTTTTGTATGAGAGCCATTCTAACTGTGGTGAGGTGAGACCTCATTGTAGTTTTGATTTGCATTTTCCTATGATTAGTTTTCCTGAGCATTTTTTATGTGTCTGTTGGCTACTTGAATTTCTTCTTTTGAAAAATGGCTATTCAAGTCTTTTGAACATTTCTTAACTAGATTGTTTGTTTTACTGTTGTTGTTGAGATACCTCTGAAATAAGAAAATAGATATACCATATGATTCAGCAATTCTGATCCTGGGAATTTATCCTGCGAAAAAATGATATCAAAAAATGAAAGAGTTATCTGCACCCCAATGTTTATTGCAACTCAATTAACAATGCTAACACATGAAATCCAAACAGATGTCCATCAACCGATGACTGGATAAAAAATTGTGTGTGTATATATATATATACACACACACACACACACACTATGGAATACTGTTCAGTGGTAAAAAAAAAAAGATGAAATCCTGTCTTTTGCAATAAAATGCATGCAACTGCATGTATTATACTATTGAAATAAGCCAGCCCCTAAAGGACAAATACCATATATTTTCCCTGATTTGGGATAACTAATAGAGTACTTAACATGTAATGCATAGGAGTGAAATTGACATTTTGTGTTTTGATGATCATTTACAGACCTTGTGTCCACTGTTCAGGTGTAGAGTTTTTCTTCATACTATTTGTTGAACTCTTTACTTAGTGTAGGGTTAGTCTTGTGGGTATAATGTAAATTGAAAATGGATCTTTGTAAAAATTAAAAGTGGGAACAAGAGGGATGAGGAAGAAGAGAGGGAGTGTGGTTGGGAGGAAGGGCAGGGTAGGAATATCACTGTGTTCCTAAATCTATATATATGAAATACATAAAACTTGTATACCTTAAATAATTTTTATTTGAAAGGCAAAGTTACAGAGGCAGAGAGAGAGAGAGAGAGAGAGACAAAGAGAGAGAGTTCTTCCATCCTATGGTTACTCCCCAATGACTGCAATGCCCAGAGCTGCTCTGATCCAGAGCCAAGAACCAGTACCTTCCTCTGGATCTCCATGTGGGTGCAGGGGCCCAAGGACATGGCCCATCTTTCACTTCTTTCCCAGGCCACAGAAGAGAGATGTATTGGAAATAGAGCAGCTGGGGCTGGTACCACGGCTCAATAGGCTAATCCTCCTGTGGCACCGGCACCCCAGGTTCTAGTCCCGATCTGGGTGCCAGATTCTGTCCCGGTTGCTCCTTTTCCAGTCCAGCTCTCTGCTGTGGCCCGGGAGTGCAGTGGAGGATGACCCAAGTCCTTGGGCCCTGCACCCACATGGGAGACTGGGAGAATCAACTGGCTACAGGCTTTAGATCAGCGCAGTGCACCAGCTACAGTGCGCTGGACACAATGGCCATTACGGGGTGAACCAATGGAAAAGGAAGACCTTTATCTCCATCTCTCTCTCTCACTGTCCACTCTGCCTGTCAAAAAAAAAAAAAAAAAAGAAAGAAAGAAAGAAAGAAATGGCATCTGGGAGTTGAACTGGCACCCTTATCGCACTGATGGCATTGGCTTTACCCGCTACACCACAGCACTGGCCCTTAAATTATTTATTTATTTATTTATTTTAAAAAGATTTATTTATTTGAGAAGCAGAGTGTGGGGGTGGGGGAAGGCAGAGAGAGAGATATCTTCTTTTTTTAAACTTTTATTTAATGAATATAAATTTCCAAAGTACGGCTTATGGATTACAATGGCTTGCCCCCATAACGTCCCTCCCACCCGCAACCCTCCCATCTCCCGCTCCCTCTCCCCTTCCATTCACATCAAGATTCATTTTTGATTCTCTTTATATACAGAAGATCAGTTTAGCATACATTAAGTAAAGATTTCAACAGTTTGCTCCCACACAGAAACATAAAGTGAAAAATACTGTTTGAGTACTAGTTATAGCGTTACATCTCAATGTACAGCACAAAAAGGACAAAGATCCTACATGAGGAGTAAGTGCACAGTGACTCCTGTTGTTGACTTCACAAATTGACACTCTTGTTTATGGCCTCAGTAATCATCCTAGGCTCTTGTCATGAGCTGCCAAGGCTATGGAAGCCCCCTGAGTTCACTGACTCTGATCATATTTAGACAAGGCCATGGTCAAAGTGGAAGTTCTCTCCTCCCTTCAGAGAAAGGTACCTCCTTCTTTGATGACCCGTTCTTTCCACTGGGATCTCACTCATGGAGATCTTTCATTTAGGTTTTTGTTTTTTTTGTTTGTTTGTTTGTTTCCCAAAGTGTGTTGGCTTTCCATGCCTGAAATACTCTCATGGGCTTTTCAGCCGCATCCGCATGCCGTAAGGGCTAATTCTCAGGCCAGAGTGCTATTTAGGACATCTGCCATTCTATGGGTCTGCTGTGTATCTCACTTCCCATGTTGGATCATTCTCTCCCTTTTTGATTCTATCAGCTAGTATTTGCAGACACTATTCTTATTTATGTGATCCCTTTGGTTCTTAGTCCTATCATTATGATCAGTTGTGAACAGAAATTGATCACTGGGACTAGTGAGATGGCATTGGTACATGCCACCTCGATGGGACTGAATTGGAATCCCCTGGTATGTTTCTAACTCTACCGTTTGAGGTAAGTCAGCTTGAGCATGTCCCTAATTGCACATCTCTTCCCTCTCTTATTCCCACTCTTACATTTAACAGTGATCACTTTTCAGTTAAGTTTCAGCACTTAAGAAGAATTGTGTATTGATTACAGTATTCAACCAAAAGTATTAAGTAGAACAAACAAACAAAAAAATACTAAGAGGGATAACATATCAAGTTGCTCATCAACAGTCAGGGTGAGGGCTGATCAAGTCACCGTTTCTCATAGTGTTCATTTCACTTTAACAGGTTTCCTTTTTGGTGCTCAGTTAGTTGTCACCTATCAAGGAGAACAAGTGGTATTTCTCCCTTTGGGATTGGCTTATTTCACTCAGCATAATGTTTTCCAAATAAATAATTTATTTTTAAAAGAAATACTCCCAATCTATAACATCAGTCCTAATGTAAATATTCCAGGAACTAGAAGAGGAGTATGATAAATAATTTGTGTGTCAACTAGACTCTGCTAACTGTTGCTTGGATAGCTGGTAAAAATAGTACTTTTGGTAATGTCTGTGAAGGTCTATCCAGAGGATCACTTTCATCAATGCACATGGACATCACTCAATTCAGTGATGCCTGAATAGAAGAAAAAGTGGGAACAGGGGTATTCTCTCCTCCCCTCCCCCCATCTCTCTTTAGGGTGAGACTTCAATATTTTGGAATCAAACATCAGTATTGTTGGTTCTTGGACCTTCAGACTCACACCAGGACTTATATCATTGTTCTCACAATCCTACCCCTGGCCTTAGGACTTAGAATAAATCACATCATCAACTTTCCTGATTCTCTTTTGTAGACCATGATGGTAGGCCTTCTAAGCCTCCAAATTGTGTGAACAAATTATTCAAATATATAAGTACACACACACACATATTTGTCTTTTGTAAGACAGCATATTCGTAACATCAATTCATCCTAACTGCTCACATAAGTACTCAATATAATTCCTTTTAAATAAGCATATTTTAGCACTCTCTCTCAGGTCCTTTCTGGAGAGGTGCCCATCCATTCTTGCGGATTTCCCTACCCTAATAAACTTTGCTACTTCTACTTTCCACTAAAAAAAAAAAGCATATTTTAATTTCATTTTTCATGAACTTACTTTAGTTATTTAAGAGGCAGTGTGACAGAAAGAAGGAAGACACAGAAAGAAGGCAGACTTTCCATCAACCAGTTCACTCTCTAAATGCTTTCAAAAACCAGGGCTGGAGCAAGCTGAAACAAGAACCCGGGAGCTCCATCCAGGTCTGTCACATGATTGGCAAGGATTCAAGCACTTAGGCCATCACTGCTGCCTCCCAGAAGCATTATCAGGTTGCTCACTTGGAAGTGGAGGTGGGACTAGAATCACGTACTTCAATATGGGAAGGTGTTGTAAGCTGTGACTTAACCCACTACACCAAAACACCCATCCCCTAAAATAGAATTCTAATCAAATTCCAAAAGAAATCACAGGTGGTATTAACATGATTGCTCTAAAAAATTGTATCAATATCAAATTAACTAGAATGATGAAAAAGAAGAAAAGTGGAGAACACACATTGTCCATTTTTAGGAAAAACTATAACACTATAATGATATAAGTAATTTGATAGTAGAAAAATCTGAAACAAATAGATCAGTGTTATATAATATATAGTACACATATGCACATGAAAATATAGTCAGTTGATATTTGAAAAGGATTCAAGGCAATTCAATGGAAAAAGCAATTTTTTTCATCAAACAGTATTGAAGCAATTGGATATCTGAATGAGCAAACAAGTAATTCATGCCACTTTTCACACCTTTTTAAAAAATAATAAAATAGATGAAACTTATCAAGTGGTTTACATTATTGTGAGATTTTTGTATGTCAATCATATTTAATTAATTGGTTTGAAAAGAATTAAGTGGACAGGTGGGTACTGGGCACAACTACTAAGACATGGATCTCATATTTGAGTGCCTAAGTTTGAGATTTGGCTCTGTTTCCACTTTCAACTTCCTTCTAAATATACATTGGAAGGCATCAAGTGATGGTCAAGTACTTGGGTTCATGTCACTCACATGGGAGACCTGATCTGGATGGAGTACTTGGCTCTGGTCATTTGGAGACTGAACCAGCAGATGGGAGCTCGCTTTCTCTCTCTCTCTCTCCCTCAAATGAAAATGTTTAAACAGTTTCAATAGTGAAATGTGAAATAAAATTTGCATTATTAAAAATAAAAAGTGGATAATAGATATAAATGCAAGACATAAAACTATGAAATTTAAGAAAAAAATCCAGAAAAATTTATTGAGCTGATTAAAATATTTTAGATACGGTACCAAAAGATAAATCTTTACAACATAATATTGATAAAATTTTACTTCATCAGAATTTGAACTTTTGCAGAATGAAAGTCATTATATTTAGAATGAAAAGATCTTATAGCCAAAATATATAAAAATTCTTGAAACTCAATGAAAAATTAAACAACTCAATTGAAAGAAGGATGAAAGTCCTCAGCATACACTCAATCAAAAAAGGATGTAAAAATAAGCACATGAAAAGAGCAGATGGCAAATAAGTAGAAAAAGTTGTTCAACATCATTAGTCACTAGAGAATTATAAATTAAAATGAAAGTTGAAATACTACTTATACATCTATTAGAATGAATTCATGAAAGTCAACAATGTTAAGTATTGTTGAGAATTCAGAGCTCAGCTTTCCTACACTTCTGGTTAGAAAAGAATTGTACAGCTACACTGAGAAAGTTTGAAGATCTCTCCCCTAGCAAGTCTACTTCCGCATACATGAGTGAATAAAAATTCATGTTTAACCAACAGAGCTTACACTACCTTTATGCACCACTCTTCTGAAATTGAAACCATTGAAGTACTTTGCAGAACAAAAATTGTTAAAAAAAACCTGGTGTATTCCTCTAAGGGAAGACTTTGCTATCATGGAAAGAAATGAACTGCAGCTACGGGGTAACACATGTGTAAAACTGAAAGGTGTTATGCTGAGTGAGTAAAGTCAGTCTCAAAATGCTAGGTCTTGTAGGGTTCCAAATCCATAGATTTTCCTTTTTGAAGAAGGAAAAAATTACATAAACATGCTAAACTGATCTTCTGTATATAAAGAGAATCGAAAATGAATCCTCATGTGAATGGAAGGGGAGAGGGAGTGGGAAAGGGGAGGGATGCGGGTGGGAGAGACGATATGGGGGGGAAGCCATTGTAATCCATAAGCCATACTTTGGAAATTTATATTCATTACATAAAAGTTAAAAAAAATTACATAAACAAAGAAAGTACAAAAGATTACTAGAGATTAGGGTAGGAGAGTGTTTGACTACCACAATGTATCAGTATTTATCCAAATCGGTATAAATCATGGAATTGTACATACCTCCCAAAAGATAACTTTCATACATGCTAATAGGAAATGCATGTTCTTCGGACATGTAGATGGCTAGGTGGTCTGTATATTATATTCTTCTGTCAGCACATCTTTAAAAATCAATCAGCATCTCTAACACTGACAGCCACCAGGGCAAGCGGAACACAGTAAAACAACAATAGAGAAAAATAAATGTGACCTGTTAATTAGTGCTTCAGTCTGAATGATACACATGTCATTTCTGCTCATATGTCCTTCGTAACAACAACAAAAAAAAATCCTGTGAGTATATCCAACTTCAAAGAGCAGGGAAATAGAATACAACCATCTAACGGAAAGGAGGGAGCAGGAATGTTGCTAGGAGCCTTAATCAATGTCATACTTGTGAAACAGTGCATATAACGATTAATTGGATGATGGAGGGCACATAATCCTTTGTACTCTAATACTTAAAAAATATTTTCCTTTCCATTTTTTCCACATTTGCTTCTCTGTGTGAAAACAGAAATGCAGACTATCTGGTCATTCATCAGAACAAATATTCACATTAGTACTTTTTGTGAGCAGTCATTACTCTCAGTTTCAATGATCATTAGTTTAGGATAGGAACTATCTAAACCTGAATGCAAAGTCTCCTTTTTCTTTCACTGAAAATAAGTATCCTTACTCTATTTCCCAAAATACAGAATCACTGAAGGTGAAATTTTGAAATCACAAAAGTGACAATAATTAGAAATTATTAAATACTATGCAGTCATGTAAATTAATATTACATTTTAAACAATTATATTACTTAGATAATTTAAAATCTGTATTTTATCAATTTGATTACTTAAGGATTTTTATCCTAAACCAGGCTAAACTCTCTTTTATATATGTAGAGAAATATCTTTCGGTTTAGATCCTAGTAAACTTTCCTTTTGGTAATGTGTATTTCCCACTGATGTTTACCAGTTAGTTATTTTTGGCTTCATTTAGTAAGGTACTTAATACTTACGATCTCAAAAAATCAATCTCCCTTCTTTTTTCTGTCTTAAAGCCATGTATACTTTCAAATAATTTTCTAGTAAATATAATTGAGAGATTATTAGGAACATGATGGAAAGACCAGATCCTAGAACTGATATCCTATTTTTTGCAACAACATGGGTGGAATTGGAATACATTATGCTTAGTGAAAGAAGCCAGTCCCCCAAAGACAAATATATGTGTTTTCTCTGAGTTGTGGGACTAATATATTGTATACAAAAACTATAATTTGCATGAATGAAATTGACATTTTGAGATTTTATCATTGTTTATAGCCTTTGTCTATACACCTGAGGAATGTGGTTTTAATATTTACTAGTTGTTGAATTTTTTATTTATTGGAGGATTAAGCTTGTGATAATAAAGTAAATTGAAAGAATGCCATCGCAAAAAAAAAAAAAAGAAAACTAAAAATAAGAAAGGAAGGAGGAGGGCGGATGGGAGTGAGGGAGGGAAGAGTGTTGGGTGAGAAGATCATCATATTCTTAAAACTGTATATATGAAATACACAAAATTTGTTTCCTTATACAAATAAAAAGAATTTTTTTAGAAAGGAAAAAAGTGAAAATTGAAGGCGATCAAATGAAATTATGGAAATTTTATTTTTTATCAATTTAATTGCCTCATCAAATCTCAATACAAATAGAACACTTTAAAAGCAATTTCCCCTTAGCTTTGAACTAGTATTACAGAAAATATCCAAGTTTTTCTTTGTATGAATCAATGCCAAGTCCCACTGTGATTGGATTGACAACAGGGGGCGGTGAAGCTGCTCATGGACTGCATAAAACCACTGACATGCAACAAAGTATTAAAACCCAGTTTTGCATCAAATAATGTTTCTTTGTGTCTTTTTCTTTCTCTACAAATTTGATTTCTTAAAGTCTGAAAGCGTTTGCTTTATAAAATACCTCTGGCCTATTACCAGAATAAGACTTCAAATAGGATTCTATGGAATATCCATGTCTTGAAGGAGAGGCAAAGATAATATTTTTCTTTACCATTGTTTATCTACTGCCACCATGGTTCAATTCTGCTAAAAATAAGAATTGCCATCAACATACAATAATCCAATAATATTTTTACCCACATCAGACAAGTCAACAATAGCTTCTTTTTTTTTTTTTATTAAAGATCCAATCATTCAGTTCAGAGATTACAGAAAGCATAAAAAGTACAGGGATAAATCTGAAATATATGATTGAAGACATTTTTTGTGTCATGACTTGAATGTTTAAGAAGCCAGGGGCTCCAAAGTCCATTAGGACGAATATCCAGAGAAAGATGACGTGAGCTGACTAGAGAAAAAGTTTAAGGTCTTGTCTGTATTTTGTGTTGTTTTCATCTGTGCTTCTTCTGTTGTTATTGATACCGTTCTGCTTATTAAAATTTTTCAACATCAATAAGCCTGTGGGGAGTGGTTATATAGCCTGACTGGCAGGTGGGTGTACAGATGGGGTCAGGTAAGGGCATGAGATCACACAGGGGGCGTGGTAAAAGCGTGGTCTTCCAGCTCATAAATCTAAACAAATTTATCCTATCTGCCCACCTACATCAGTATCATCATGTTCATCAGGGAAAATCATTAATTCTAGCAGCTAACTTCAAATATCTACCCCTTCTTAACATCATGATCCTTTACTACAATTAGCTGAACTTAAAATCTCAGGCTAAACTTTGTAACACACCATCTCACGTGAGGAGTAAACTGAGAGGTAGTACCGACTCCTGATCAAACTAAATAGTGAGCCATGCACAGCAGACTAGCAACAGAAATCAAAACTTGTAGGAAATTGCTGCAATCAAGATTGGTAATAGTGTTCTTTATCTATGAACTACACTGATTGCATATCATGTGCTTTATCTTAAAAACACAGGTGAATTTTAAACATATAAACAGACATTACTTTTATCTGAAAGTACAAGACAATTTTCTACCAGGCTGCCTCTATATCTTCCTGTAAATTTTTTCTTTGGTCTATGAATTCAGAATTTATTTTTTTACTTAAGACAAACAAATTTCATGTCTTTCTTATACACAGATTTTGGAACATAGTAATACGTCCCACACTACCCTACCTGCCGCCCATATTCCTATCCTTCCTCCTTCTCCCTCTCCTATTTCCTTTCTTAATTTTTACAGTGAGCTACTTTCAGTTTACTCTATACTCATATTAATCCTACATTAAGTAAAGAGTTCAACAGATAGTAGAAGGGAAAAACACTGTTCTTGAAAAGTGGAGAGGAGAGCTGTAAACAATCATTGAATCTCAATATGTGAATTTCACTCCTATCCATTACATTTTTGGTAGTCTATTTGTTACCACAGAGCAGGGAATACATGCAGTTTGTCTTTTGGGAACTGGTTTATTTCACTGAGTATAATGGTTTCCAGTTGCATGCATTTTGCAAACTCTTAACAGAACACTTTCTGATGGAACAAAAACATAAGCCTCAGTCATTCTTTCTCACTGCCCAAAAGATCAATAAGCACTAGAATGTATTCCTTGCCCTTGAACCTCAATCGGGTCTCACACCCTATTGCCTTCATACCCGATCCTGCATTCTTTTACAGGTTCCCAAAGCCCTCCAGTTCCAAGAATTCACCTCTGCCTGCTGCTCTTTACCCCCACCCCATCTCTAGCCCTCCTGAAATATAAAAAGGCCCAGCCTCCCAGGGTCCAGGCCTTCTGCCGCATGTTCCATCATGTGCATACTAGCAATTGGTCATCCACCTCTATGAATTTATTTTCTCTGAATAAATTTGGTTTGGCTGTAAATTTGTACACTGTCTCCTCTCTACTCTGTGCTTTTCCTAACACTTTCCTTCTTACAGCTCTGTTTTTACACCTATAAAGTATTGACAAATGATAATTTCCTCTAATGTTAACATTTCTAAATACTTGGTGTTTTATTTTGCCCAAGAGATCTGGAGTGAGCACTCAGTTCAACCTCTAATTTTTGCAAAGTGCAGTAGGCAAAATCAGCAATGACATGAGTCCTTTACTTGTTATAAACCATGAGTTACACATGATGGTATACAATTTGAAAAAGAGTAACTAGAGATATTGTGCAGATGATACAATTTATCAGCTTTTATTACTGCAAACTCATGAAAGACTGGCACAGATTTCTATGGTCAGATAGAATGGCGTGAGGCTAATGATCTTTCCTATTACAATAAAAAAACACATCATTTTATTGATTTCTATTCATTACTTAAATAATTTATCTTGAACTATAAACAATAAACCTACTAACTAATGTCTCAAGGCATATATTTTCTGTTTTGTCTTGGAAGTTTCAACAAAATGCTACATAGTTCACCTTTGAGAGCATTTTTAATTTTTTCCTGATCTTTTTTTTCCCTTCTGTGTTTTGCTCTACTCCTACTCTTCATCCCATCACTCTTTCATGATTTCTTTCTTTTCTCTCTCAAACACGTTTGCTACCAGACTTTAGAAATGTCCTAATGCTCTATAAAAATGTAGAGTCATGTTTGCTTTATTTAACAGTATACATTCAATTCTTAGCATACAGAGTAAATAATGAATACATATTTGCGGGTTGAGTGAAATGCCGACTACATGATTCTTTGTCAAATTATTTTTAAAACAAGCAAATAAAGCTTTGAATTGCTTACTAATATATGGTATCAGCTTACGCCTACTTGAGAAATCACCCTGTTTGTGGGTACGTATTTTCCTTAAATATTGGATTTTTCCAGCTTTAAAAGTTCATATGATGTCTCTAACTGAAATTATTCCTAAAGTATATTTTTATTTCATAAGTAAATTCTTAAATATTTTATTGTACCTGTTTGAAGTAAAGAGGATTAAACTGAAATCCAATAATTACAAAAATTCAGATAAAACATCAGTATATATGGAATGTTGTCTGAAAATAAATGGTAAAGCATATCTTTGATCAGAGGTCAAAAGACCTCTGTGGGTTCAGTTTGACCAACAGACATTTCGTTTGTTTTTGGATAATGCAGTGTTTTAATTATTTTTTAAAAGTTATTAATTTATTTAGGGGCAGAGTTTATAGAGAGGGGGGGAAACAGAGGGGGAGAGGAAGAGAGAGAGAGAGAGACAGAGAGAGAGAGAGAGAGAGAGAGAGAGAGAGAGAAAACCCACTGGTTTACTTCCAGTTGGCCACAACTGCTATAACTGCTCTGGTCAGAAGCCAGGAGCCAGGCACTTCATCTGGGTCTCCCACTTGGTTGCATGGACCCGAGGACTGGGCCATCTTCCACTGTTTCCCCGGGCACATTAGCAGGGAGATGGATGGGAAGAGGGGCAGCTAGGAGTTGAACCCATGCCCATATGGGGTGAAGATGCCACCAGCAGATGCTTTACCTCTTATGCTCTTAGGCCAGAATGAGGGCTCAGTGTTTCAATTATTTTAAGTAACATTTAAAAATTGGGGAAATTAGCATAAATGCCCAAACTTTTGTTGTCAATTAAATTTGAAAGATTTGGCAACACTGGGCTCTCATTTCCAATTGGTAACTATTATCTAACTTAAATTATCATAATTCCTTTCAGTTACAAACGTAGATGAAAATGAGTTGGAGGGAGAGCAAGAGAAAGAAGAAAAAGGTTTACTTCAATAAACCACAAACTTTTCTAATCTGCTAATGCTCTATGTATTTGTGGTTGCATGAACCTTTCTTCATAGTTTTCTATATTTGCATTTTACTCCTTTATAACATTAAAAAATTGATGACTGGGTATGTTTATTACATTTAAAGTATAAAGCAAATCTTCAGAAGCAGTAGTTTCTCTTTTAAGAATATTTTTAATTTCATTTCCATTCCTCTTTGCATATTTCTTCTAAGTACAAAAAATCATGAGTTTTTTTTAGTGCTCACCATTTAACTTTCAGTAACGAAAAGTGTTTAAGCACACACAGATTTTCCCATGTGTATATATAACTCACATGTTTTCTAAACAGTATTTTCTGTATTACTATTTTTAATAGTACTTGTTACATTATTCATATTCACCCTAATTGCAGAGTCCTTTAGAGAGGGTCTATTTTCTACCCTTCCTTGTGCTTACAAGTTTTGAGCCTATTATCTGTGATTGATTTCAATTTTATTGCATTGCTGTTATGCAATGGATAATAATATTTCTATACCTGGGATTTATTGTTCAATATTTCTAGGAGATTTTGTGTATCCTATATAATAATATGATTACAAATAATGTTTATCTTTGTAGGACATAACATTTATGTGTTTTATCAAGGCAAATTATCTTTCGCCTATCTGATCTTTTAAGAAATGAGAGATATGTTCCCTCTGATTCCATACATAATATTTATGTACCATATATATATATATATATATATATATATATGTTTGTTTCTCCTTGAGATTTTAATTGATTTTATTTTTAACAATTTTCATGCTGCAAATACAGGGTAGTCATTAAGAAAGAGTGACTTTGGAGCTAGGATTACTGAGTATGAATCCCAAGGTCCACTTATAATTATTTTACTGCATCTAATTATTTCACCTCTGTATCATCCTTTACATGCAAATAAAGGAGAAGAATGCTAATAGGTCATAGTGTTATTGAGATAGTCAGTAAGTGACACTTGTAAAGTGATACTTTTAAAGCAAAATGCATGACATAAGTGCTTTTTATGGATTAAATGTTTGGGCCCCCCTAAATACAATGTTAAAACCTTATCCTCCAGTGCAATGGCATTAGATAAAATATTTTGAAGGTTATTGGGTTTAGATGAAATCAGGGGGTTGGAGCTTTCATGATGGGATTTTGTCCTTGTTAGAAGAGGAGGACCCGAGACACTCTCTCTCTCCCCACCATGGGAAGCTACAGGAAGGCATCTAAAAAACCAGGAAAAGCATCTACACCAGACACTTTCAGTGCCTTGATCTTGGACGCCCAGACTCCAGACAGATAGGAATGCATTCCTGTAACTTAAGCCATCACACTCTGGAGATTATAATAACAATCCAAACTGAAACTGTTAAATACATATTAATGATGAATAATTTTAATATGCATTCCAATTCCTGGCTCATGGTTTTCCAGAATTTCTGGTTACCATTTTGACTACAGGATCAATTTAACACTTTTAAAGTTTAACATTCTTTTAAATGTCATACCTTTATTTTTTTTTTTACCTCTGGTATACCAACTATTCATATTCTAGGTGTATTCTGAATCTTTCATCTTTATTATTAGTGCTTTAAACAATTTTAAACAATTCTTTTCTCTATGTTCAAAGGCATCTTTTTAGCTTCAATCTCCTCATCTAATTTTCAAATTTATTAAACAGAAAATTAATTCAGTTTTTTAGTATGACTTTGTTTTTAAATGCACCTTTCTCTGAAGGGAAGAGAGAACTTCCACTTTGACTATGACCTTGTCTAAATAAGATCGGAGTTGGCGAACTCAAAAGGCTTCCATCGCTTTGGCAGCTCATGACAAGAGCCTCCAGTGATTACTGATCTCATAAATAAGAGTGTCAAATGTTAAATCAACAACAGGAGTCACTGTGCACTTACTCCCTATGTAGGATCTCTATCCTTAATGTGTTGTACGATGTGAATTAATGGTATAATTAGTATTCAAACAATACTTTACACTTTGTGTTTCTGTGTGGGTGAAAGCTGTTGAAATCTTTACTTAGAATATACTAAATTGATCTTCTGTATATAAAGATAATTGAAAATGAATCTTGATATGAATGGGATGGGAGAGGGAGAGGGAGCGGGAGGTGGGATGGTTGTGGGTGGGAGGGAGGTTATGGGGGGAAAAAGCCGGTATAATTATATTATAATTATATTAAATAAAAGTTAAAAAAATAAAGAATGGAAAAAATAAATAAATTTAAAAAATAAATGTGCCTCTGTATTTTCTTACATTACTCGTATTCTATATATTGTCATTCATTTTTTATTTCATAACACTCATATTTACTTTCAGTTCCTTTATATGTTTTGTAAGTTGTTCCATTAACTTTTATCTTAAAATATGCTCGTGTTCTGACAGTAATTATGAGTAGCTAAAAAGCTTCCAAATAATACACCAATATGCCTCTTCTACCCTCTCCTCCTCCTTCCAATTTCAAAATGTGGAGGATTCTTTATTTTAGAATAATAACTTGGAATACAATTCCTTAGCAAAGCACATAGTCACAAACGCATTTGGTATTCCTATATTCTTGCTTCCCACCACAAAAGGATTTCTAGACAAACAGTTGTTTGTGTTTTCCTTTAGCAGGCCTCTTGCTGTTGATCTTCAAGTTTATGTAATGTTAGAGTATGTCTCTGTGGGGAGCAGCCCGGACTGGACTGAGTTACTGGAATTAAGACTTATTCTATGCATCTGCTCTCCCACAATATGGCGCTGGGAGAGAAGTAAACAGCTTCCGCACAGCTGCCTCCAGTTCAACTAATAAACTGTAGGACTTGCTCCTGATTGGAGAGCAGTGTACTCGGCGTGTGGGCAGCCGAGTTGGGATTGGCAGAGGAGGACTATAAAGGAGGAGAGAGACGGCATGCACCGGGAACATCTAAGGGGAACATCTAGCTGAAGGAACACCTGTGCAGCCCCCGAGAAAAGCCGGCCGGCGGTGTGCCGCTCCCCTGCAGAAGTGGGGAATGTGGCCAGGGGGAACTGCCCTTCCACGGAGGTGGAAGGGATAGTAGCCAACCCGGGAAGAACCAACAGCAAACCCGGGGAGGGCCGAGCAGACAAAAGAACAGCGCAGGGTCCTGTGTCGTTCCTCCACGAAGAGGGGGAGCGACATAATGGTGCCGTGACTCGGATATGAAGCCTAGGCAGGGTTTTGTGTCGTTCCCCCACGAAGACGGGGAGCGACATAATGGTGCCGTGACTCGGATAGGAAACCCAGGACGGATAGGAAACTTAGGAGGGAAGAAATGACTCGGATTAGGAAACCTAGGTCGGATAGCAAACTTAAGAGGGAAGAAACGGGAAGAATTGGGAAAATATCGGAGAGAGAGACTAGCAAACAGCCTAGGGAAAATACCGGAGAGAGAGACTAGCAAACAGCCTAGGGAAAAGCCGGACGAAAAGGGTGCCGGAAGAAGCTATTGAAAGCCTAGGCATAGACTCAGATACGGACTACGGGGGGAAGCTGGGAGAAATCTCTAAGGTCAAAAGCGAAAGTGAAAGCTAGAACAAACAGACTCAGATGCGGACTGTGGGGAGAGGCCAGGAGAAATGAGGGAGGAATATTGTTGGAGGAAAGCTTGGGGAAACATACCGGGTAGAGAAAAATGTTAGGGAAATTGAAGCCGTGGGGGGCAGGCCAAGGCGGACACGAAAGCCACTTTGGGGTTCTCAAGTTAGCCCGGGAATAGGGGGCGAAAAGTTGAAACCAGAAGCTGAAACGTAAGCCAGATTGGGATCCGTCTGATTAGCCCGGGGAGCAAAGGACGGGAAGCCAAATCATGGGGCGGAGACGTATGCTGGGTTGAATTTGCCAGGCTAGCCCGGGGAACTTAGATTGAATGCTAGTGGCGGACACGTAAGCTACGCTGTGTTACTCGCGGAAGCCGCCGCGTGCAGAGAGAGCACAGGGCATGAATAGATAGGGAACGGGGCTGGCGCGAGGCCGTGGTGCAGACGCGAAGGGCGTGGAGACCGCGGAGCGCGCGAAGCCAAGCCGCGCAAAGCCGGGAAGCTGCCTAGATGAAAGAGGCGCGGGCTGAAGCAGCTCAGCCGGGAAGCCGCCGAGAAGTAGCCTCGGGGCGGGCACCGGGAAGTTGCAGGGATAAGAGAAATAGAAGTTTAGAAGCAAAGTGAGAGAAATAGGAATGCTGGAAGATAGAAGTAAAATGGGAGAAATAGGAATGCCCGGAGATAGAGAAATAGAGAAATAGAAAGGCCTCCCTACAACACTGCAATGTGAGAGCTTGGATTCGGTCTGCCTGATTAAGTGAGGCGATGAGCTCGATGAGCACCTGGGCGGCTAGCAGCTTATGCGCTGCAGGTCACCGAAGACAGGCACGAATTAACATCAGTAAGGCCTCCCCACAAAAAGGCAATGAGAAGGCTTGGATTCGGTTTGCCTGATAGAGCTTGTAAGCCCCTGCAGGCTCGACCAGAGCATGCGCTGCAGGGCACCGAACACAGGCACGCATCAGCGCCTAAAAACCTCCTCACAACATGGCGAAGAGAGGACCCGGATTCGGTTTGCCTGATTGATAGGACTTGTAAGAGCCTGTGGCAACTCTAGCAAGCAGAGCAGAGTGTGTGCCACGGGGCACCGAAGACAGGCGCGTATCAACGCCAAAAAATAAAAAGAAAGGGGGATCTGTGGGGAGCAGCCCGGACTGGACTGAGTTACTGGAATTAAGACTTATTCTATGCATCTGCTCTCCCACAATATGGCGCTGGGAGAGAAGTAAACAGCTTCCGCACAGCTGCCTCCAGTTCAACTAATAAACTGTAGGACTTGCTCCTGATTGGAGAGCAGCGTACTCGGCGTGTGGGCAGCCGAGTTGGGATTGGCAGAGGAGGACTATAAAGGAGGAGAGAGACGGCATGCACCGGGAACATCTAAGGGGAACATCTAGCTGAAGGAACACCTGTGCAGCCCCCGAGAAAAGCCGGCCGGCGGTGTGCCGCTCCCCTGCAGAAGTGGGGAATGTGGCCAGGGGGAACTGCCCTTCCACGGAGGTGGAAGGGATAGTAGCCAACCCGGGAAGAACCAACAGCAAACCCGGGGAGGGCCGAGCAGACGAAAGAACAGCGCAGGGTCCTGTGTCGTTCCTCCACGAAGAGGGGGAGCGACATGTCTCCATGGCTTTCTTAACTGCTTCCTCTACTGCTGCATTTTATTTATTTATTTATTTATTTATTTAGTGAAGTTTTATCTTCTACTATTTGTAATAAATTTGACAAGAAAATTGAGCGGTTTTAGCATGACAAGTTAAAATCTTTTGAAAAATCTTTGCATTCTTTTATTTACTGCCTACATCAAGTACACAGTTTGATTGCAATAACTGCTTGGTAAATTCTTATTCAACATAATAATGAATATCTTGTTCAATATAATATTGGAAGTATTAGTTAGCAAGAGCAATTAGGGAGGAGAATGAACAAAAGGATAGCCAAATTGTAAAGGAGGGA